>NC_057796.1:4928676-5062426 GCF_018294505.1 Triticum aestivum | reverse complement strand
GACATAACCTGTGCTATTGGTAACGACGGAATTATGTGTGATGTTGGCCTATATCATAAAATTGTGATGATAGTAACAAAAAAAGTGTCTAGTTTTCAAACCTTACACCTTGTGTACCAAACAGGAATGAGTGTGTAAATTCTGTAAATATTGTTGATAGCAAACCCTTATTCGTAAATGTTTTAAAACATGCTATGCTCATCCATACGGCAACCTTTTAAAACTCGTGCTTCACTACCATGGTACACATGCCAAGTTTTCTTTCTTCTTCCTGACACAGAAACCTTGCATAGTACTCACCTTGCTACACAAATCGGCCGGTGCATTGGGCTTCTCAACTATTCGTTTTACTCTTAACGGCCATAATGTTGACGTTCCCATGCTATGTGCCCATTTGGACGGGTTCCAAGCAGCCCAACAATAATAAAATGAGTGAGGGTGTCGGACAGGGGGTGCAAAACTAATTAAAAAAGGAAGGCGAAAAAAATAATGAACCTTTCACAAGCTGAGCACCATGCGCATATAGGAACCTTTCATGGGCTTGGAACTGTTTCACGTGGGCCGATGACTGGCATGTCGCAGGGTTGGCAGGCTATGGGCTGGGCCTAGTGCATAGGCACATGCGCTCGTGGTCCAAAACCATCTATAAGAGGAAATAAGATTCAGCCAACTGAAATGTGAGAAATTCAAAGATGGCAAAGTTTTGGACCAGATCCCAAGCTCAACATGTGGCTATGATTGCTACCTCCACAAGATTGTTGCATAGGTTTGCTTTTCCCTATATATATATATATATATATATATATATATATGTAGCGAGTAGCGTCGGATAGATATGCGAAAACTTGTTGTTCGACCAATCTGTCGGAGAAGGAGAGGTCGGTCACTTCTCTCTGTGTATATGTTCAAGACGATCTTCTGTACTTAATGGTTTCCTTCATTTGCTTACTGGCTAGCGTGTCGAGTCCTCTCTATACGTATACTACGTAGCGTCGACCAAGCACGGAGATAAGAGAGGACACTTTTCTCTATTATCTAGCTAACACAATAATTAACCCTACAAAACCCCCAAAACCCCCAAACCCCTCCCCCCTTTTAAAAACAAAAACAAAAACCCCAGCCCATGAACTGCTGACGCGTGGAAGCCTTTTGGTCCCGGTTGGTGCCACCAACCGGACAAAAGGCCCCCCTGCCTAGGCAAGCCGTAACGGCCACGTGGAGCCCCATCTGTCCCGGTTGGTATAAGAACCGGGACTAAAGGTGTTGGGCTTTAGTACTGACCCTTTAGTCCCGGTTCCCGAATCGGGACAAATGGGCCTTATAAACCGGGATAAATGGGCCTTTTTCTACTAGTGCAAGTACGAGAACCTCAATCTCGGATGCCACGCGGGCGGCCTGCCACGTGGAACCAACGGTGTACGGGGAAGAAGCAATGATGTCACCGGCGATGGCGGCAATGCTATTGGTGGCGGGGAAGAACGCGAAGAAGTTTGGGCTGGCCCAGTGCATCATGCCAGGGACTACAAAGTCCCTGAACTCCTTCATGGTCACGTCGAACGGCGTAGGATACGTAGGTGGAGACTCCATAAGTTCCTCCTGTCACAAGGACATTATTCAAAATTATAATCAAATTTCAACAGAAAAATTGTACGTTTTGTAACCCCTCAATATTCCACCTGTGACAAATCCTAAACCCTAAACCCCTTACCATGCTGCCATAAGCTACGTGTGGTCTCCCTATTAATCTTTCCCTAATCTATCCCTAATCTCTCCCTAATAATAAAGCACGGATTGACTTTGTCGGGTTCACCGTCACAATACGCTTTCTTCTCATGTCGTAATACGCTTTTACAATTCATGTAGACAAAATCAAAATCCAAGGTGGTACTATTCCCCGAGAGCTCTAACAGTCGAGCTTTGGATGAAACCTCGTGTAGGTAATCGGGCCGGCCAGTCGAGCTTTGGCTGAAACCTCGCGTACGTAATCGGGCCGGCCCATAACTAGGAAACAAGAACGTAAAAATAGCACGAAAAACAAAACCACACATGATGGGTTTGATCTCACGACCTCAAGCTAGGTAGCAGGGACGCCAACCACATGAGCTAGCTGTTGATTATGCTCAAATTGCAGCGCCCCAGTTAAAGTAGTTTAGCGACAGGTCTATTTATTTTTCTTAAATATTTTCAACAATTCTTGGAAACACGTGTGGACGATTTTCCTTAAAATATTTGAATATGAATACGTTTTTAAAATCGTCAATAAATATCGAAAATTCGAACAAAATTTCGAAACCTGAACAAATAGAGTTCTGGTTCGATGGCCGGAGGGGGTGGGTGTAGGTGCTCTGGTGGTGCCTGAACAAATAGAGAAGAACATGGAAGAAACAAACTAAACATAGAAAAACTGGAGACACTTGGTTCGTAGACCGAGCTCAAACTGCCATAGCCTGCCCTTCAGCCACCATCCTGGCCGTCAACGCTTTGCTCTTCGGGGCCTTGGTCTTTCCACTTGCAGTCGCTTCCACCAGCGCGGTTACGAAGTTGATGAAGCGTTGGGGGAGCTCTTCCTTGTACAGGTCCTTGTACTTCTGGAGCGCTCCGGGCGTGGGCGGCCCATCGCCGACGAGAGTCCCCTCCTTCTTCATAAGAACAAGGCGGGCCTTGTCCATGGAGCTCAGACCACTAGAGGGCTTGGCCGCCAGCCACCCGCTGCTCCTTTGCGGACCGGGAGCGGGCGCAGGAGGAGCTGGGTCCTGCTGCGGGAGATCCATCGAGGGAGGCGGCGCGAAGATGGGAGGGGCGGAGGGCGGCGGCGGGGCCAATCCCAGCAGCGGCGGGCAAGCGGAGGAGACAGGGGCGCTGATGGAGTCTAGGAAAGTGGAAATACGATCGATGTCGGCCTGCGCATCAGCATCACATGAAGCCTCCAGAGCCATGGGCTGGCTCGGTCTGTCCTGCTGAGGATCCATGGGCTGGCTCGGCCCGTCCAGCTGAGGATCCAGGCCCGGATCCGACAGCGGGCGAAGGCCGGGCTCGGCTGGGCTCACATCCAAGAGCTGCAACCCATCTTGATCTATGTCCTGCGGCTCGATATCCTTTTCGGCCCTTGACTTATGAGGCGCGCCGACGCCCAAGGAATCAACATGGGATATTCCTTCGATGCCAATCTTCGTCCTCATCTCTTGTTCAGCGACAGAGCCAGAGGTCAGCGCCAGAATTTGAGCAGCGGGGACATCAACAGTGGCTGCCTGCCATCCCGCCTGGCCCAGACTTGCGAAGGG
This sequence comes from Triticum aestivum, assembly GCF_018294505.1. Taxonomy (NCBI): domain Eukaryota; kingdom Viridiplantae; phylum Streptophyta; class Magnoliopsida; order Poales; family Poaceae; genus Triticum; species Triticum aestivum. The sequence continues at coordinate 5,059,145 of NC_057796.1, read as the reverse complement.
GCAACTGTCCATCTGTCCCTCCGCGGCCCGGGGTGCTTCAGCTGCCCAAGAAACGGCTGACGCCAGCCCCACATGGCCCTCACCCGGGCGGGTAAGCAAGATGGGCGCGGCGGCAGAGCTCGAGAATGGGTCGCCGGAGACAGCCGAAGAGATGATGGGTGCGGTGTCAATCAGCGACATGGCCGCACCACCTGAGCCGTGGTATAGCCTTCTTCTTCCGCCGGCCTGCGGAGGTCCATCACCGCCCCTGGATGAGCCAGCTTGCCCCAGCCCGCGGGCGTGATTCCCGAAGCTGCCATTGTTGGGGGGCCGGTCTCGCTGGCCAGCACCGCCCCCACCACCGCCAGGGGGTGGGGGGTACCGGGGTCTTGCTTGCGCCGTGACTCTTGAGGGAGGTGGAGGGAAATCACCGTCTTCGTAGTTGAGGTACCAGCGGTAGCCCCATTTAGCTGGCCAATCCGGGGTCGAAACACCGATGAGGCATTTTCCTGAGATCGGTATCATGGAGGAACAGCCAGAGAGATGGGGGCAGGTCGGCCTTCTCGGGCACCCAGTCCTCATCCACCTGGACAGGGTGATTGGTTTTCGAGACCCGCCGGAATCTAGCTCGGACAGCGGACGGAGCAGCCGCAGTGGCATTTGCGGGATCCCCTCGGAGGCGTCATCGAGGAGGTAATTTAATAGCTGTTGTTTAAAACTTTAATGTCTACACAATGGTGAAAAATATTTATGATCCTATTTGCTCGTTTATGTCGGACATGGATTCAACAGACGACTTGACTGCTCCATTAAAAAAGTGTACTCAATTGCTCAACAGGATTGTCCCGTAGGCCAGGCGGTGGTACCGTTGTAGTAATCTCGGTCAAAAATGTTAGGGAAGAGCTGACAGGCATGCAGGGGACGTAGTGCTTCAAAACAATTGACCGAATGGGTGCAACTTGCAAGAGGGGACGACGCTGGCCAAAGGAAGAATGGGGTCACAAGATGGCCTCTAACAATTAAATTACTAAAGATGTTCGAAAATTCAATAATTTTTTTTTGAAAATACAACATACATGTTCGTGTTTTCATCAAGAAAAGGTATATTCTGTGCTCTGAAAAATAATAAATAAATAAACAACCAGATCTGTAAAAGCAACATTATTGAATTTGTTTTCTTCATGGGAAAAGCTTGGGAACAACGGGGCTGATCCAGCACAGGCCATCCGCCTCCTACAGCGTGTAACGCGTGTCCTGTGTGTGGCCTGCGCACCACACCACAGTATTCTCCAGCGTTATTGCAACTAAATTTCTGTTGTAATTGTTTCTTCAACATCACCTATGTTGCAAAAGTTCCTCCCAAAGAAACACTATGTTGCAAAAAAGTAAAGACGTTAAATTTTTTGCAACTAGACCTCTGTTGCAAAAAGAAAATCTGCAACATAATCTTTATTTCAAATGTTTCTGCAACCGGGCATGTGTCGCAAAAGGGAACTCGCAACATGACTTTTGTTGCAAAAGTGAGGGCAGTGCTAAGCCACGGGATTACGCCGGATCCCACAGCTCGCAACCCGGCGGACGTTTTCACATCCCTTTCTTTATACACATGCCACAAAACTAAACATTTCTTCGATGGAAGGTTATATCTTTACATGGATATGGTATTTGCCATATTAATAATGTTGTAAGAAACTGTTAACATATTTCTTTTTCATGTGTCATGCTCCAGGTTCCAACTTTGAATTACTGGTCCCTAGTTTTTCCGCTGACTAGATAATTGTCCATGCATTGCAACAGGGTAAATATTCTATAAATATATTAACCCATGATTTACCTGCTTATATTGGTCATGTAAATAAATATTTATTAAATCATTCCCGTAATTTACCTAACTAAATAAAGTTTACGATTTTATTTGCTAAAAACTTATTGGAGAAAAATAATCAATAAAAGATGCTATAATTAACTAAAAATATTTTCAAGGAAAACAGATGGGAAAAAAATAAAGATACGAGGGGAAAAATCAAAACGGAGAGAGGGACGGAGAACGCTACATATTGTTGGATGAAGCTTTGTGCCTGGCCGGAAAGGGAACTTTACGTCATTTTAAGTAGTAGATAGAAATAGAGAAGTAGGCATGGAGGTGGCCGAGCTTGCCAAGTCAACCGGCCTGCGGGCTGGGTCCTAGATAGGTTGGGGGAAAATAGGTCATGGTATTGTTTTTTTTTAAGTCTCGGATCTTGGTTATGTATTCTAGCCATAGTTTTGTATGCATATCTTACTTTCCATGATGATTAAAAAAGACCTCAAGAAAGAATAAATTTCATTTTGTAGAGGCTAATAGCTGTGAAAAATTAGCTAGCCCTGACGTCTTAACATATGAATGATAGGTTAGCATTACCATGGCCAAGATCAATGAGGCAATCGCAACAGGTTCAACGGTGGACATGAGTGAGCTGCTAAGCTCGTTCACAAATGACATTGCGTGTCGCGCTATATCAGGCAAGTTCTTCCGAAAAGAAAGTCGTAACAAGCTATTCCAGGACCTGATCAATGATAGCACACGACTGCTAGGAGGATTCATCCTTGAGGAGTACTTCCCTGTCCTGCGTGCTCAAGTGGGTTGTTTGTGCAAAAGCCGAGAGAATGAAGAAGAGATGGCTGATCTACTTGAAAAGGTGATTGATGACCACGATAGCAAGGACAGTGCGATGTCTGATCAGAAAGCGGGTGCTGATTTTATCGATGTTCTGCTATCTGTCCAACAAGAGTATGATCTAACCAGAGAGCACATCATAGCTATGCTGACAGTAAGCATCCATGCTTCCGGCTGTAATGCCTAAATAAAATAACTACACATGTCATGCACACCATCATTTCATAGCGGAGACAGCACATGTGGATTTGGCTAGGTTGATCTAACAGATTTCTTGTTGATATTCGCAGGACATATTTTTTGGAGCAACAAGCACATCATCTCAAACACTTGAGTTCACCCTTGTTGAACTTGTAAAGAGGCCACACATGATGAGGAACTTACAAGACGAGGTCAGGAGTAACAACATACATCGGGGAGAAGGAGCATTCAGCAAAGTCAACCAGAACAACATGATTTACCTGAAAGCAGTCATTAAAGAATCGCTCCGGCTACATCCTGTGGCGCCTCTCCTTTCTCCGCATCTTGCAATGGCTGACTGTTGCATCGATGGTTACACAGTTCCGAGTGGCACACAAATATTTGTTAATGCTTGGGCTATTGGCAGAGACGCGAGCTCCTGGGAGGACGCAGATGAATTCATGCCTGAAAGGTTTTTAGACGACGGCAATGCAGCACTTTTCAATTTCAAGGGAAATGATTTCCGATTTTTTCCATTTGGGGCAGGACGAAGGATGTGCCCTGGAATCAACTTTGCGGTTGACAGCATAGAGATCATGTTGGCGACACTTATGTACTATTTTGATTGGGAGCTACCCCAAGGGTTGGAACCAAATGATGTTGATACGACGGAGGTGTTTGGGCTAACGGTGCGCAGAAGGGAGAAGCTTCTCTTAGTTCCCAAATTATCTAGCCACCTACATGGATTGGATATTGCACCGTAATAGCACCATCATCTTTTCTTAAATGTCTATTAAGTGTAATAAAGTGCGACCATAAACCTTGTGTTTCTATTGAAAAATAAAAATAAACACTTCTTGTTTGATCCTCCAACCTCTGCACAAGAGGATGCAAACATCCCCACAATAAAAGTTGTTGTCATCCGGCAGGCTCCAGTGTCTGCCGATGTCCCACGACCATGCCTCCTTGGTCTAGCCTTATTGATCAGTCGGCCAACTTCTGTGATCTTGGTGATGTAAGCGTGTATTGTCCGGAGTCCTAGGTTCTTTGCTAAACGTAGTAATTTTAATGGCCCCTGCATTATTTAATGTTTAGCACCAGACTAATTTTGTCCCTAGCGCATCACGTATACTAGAGTTGCCTTGATGTGCGAAGACTGTTTTTTTTTCGAGAGAAATTTCCAATTTATTCATCAATCATGGGAGTATAGAAAACACAAGAGGTAATAAAAATTACAACAGGTCTATGGACCACCTAGCGACGACTACAAGCACTGGAGCGAGCCGAAGGCGCGCCGCCGTCATCACCCCTCCATCACCGGAGTTGGGCAAACCTTGTTATAGTAGACAGTCGGGAAGTCGTCATGCTAAGGCCCCAAAGGACCAGCTCACCAGAGCAGCAACCATCGCTGATGAAGAGAGTTGTAGATTGGAAAGATCAAACCTGAAACCACACGAACGAAGACGAACAAAACTAGGGCTTCACAAGTCGATTTCCCTAGGGTTTCTGGGATTGTAAAGTATTTATAGAGGTGGAAGTAGGTCAAGGGGGGTCCCGTGGGTTCCACAACCCACCAGGTGTCGCCGGAGGCCTCTGACACGCCCTTGTGCCTAGTGGGCCCACGGGCCTCATCTCGTGTGCTCCAGAAGCTTCCATGGTCCATTATCACCACAAAAAAATCTCCAAAAAGTTTTGTGGCAATTGAACTTTGTTTGATCTTGATATTCTGGAAAACAAAAAACAGCAACTGGCACTGGGCACTAGGTTAATAGGTTAGTCCCAAAAAATGATATAAAGTTGCTAGTAAATGTATATAAAACATTCAAGATTGATACTTTAATAGCATGGAACAATAAAAAATTATAGATACATTGAAGACGCAACAAACATCCCCAAGCTTAATTCATGCTCGTCCTCGAGTAGGTAAATGATAAAGACAGAATTTTTGATGTGGAATGCTACCTATCCTATACATCTCATATTTCTCTTCTATAGCATGGGCATTTGGACTTTAGGTGATTCAAAGCAATACTCTATACTTTGACATGCAGACCTCAATACTCAAGCATATCAACAAGCAACCATGTCTTTCAAAATATCAACGCTAAAGAAAGCTATCCCTAGCCCATTATGCTCAATCATTAATCCATTCATGAAACACACTCAAATATTAGCTACATCCAATGCATAAGTATAATAATAGTGTTCCCGAGTTGGTGCTTTATAAGAGAAGATGGAGACTCAATAAAAACCGAAATTGCATAAAAGTAAATAGATAGGCCCTTCGCAGAGGGAAGCGGAGATTTGTGGAGGTGCTAGGGCTCAAAGCTTAAATCGAGAGATACAATTGTTTTGAGAGGCATGTTTTTCCTGTCAACGAAAACGATCGAGAATTCTCAATATCTTCCATGCTAGATAAATCATAGGGTCCCAAACACAAAATAAAGTATATTTTCTTTTCCACCATCCTTTCACAATCCATGGGCAACCGTATCCACGGGTGCCTTCCATAGCAACACTTACCAAGGAATTTATTATTGAACAACATATTAAAAAATCATTTCAAAACTGGGCATCCCTATTATCTGCCACACTCTTGTCCAATGACAAGTGAATAAACTCTCATCTTGAGAATAACCTACCTAGCATGAAAATATTGGCCACCCCCTGTCGCTTCATGACAGGTACAGGCACACAAAAAGGAAATTCATTTTAAAAATTATACTTGACACATACAAATTTACTTAGAACGGCATGAAAATACCGCATATAGGTAGGTATGGTGGACTCATGTGGCACAACTTTGGTTTTAAGGAGTTGGATGCACATGCAGTATTCCTGCTTAGTACAAATGGAGGCTAGCATATAGATTGAGAAGTGACCAACCAAGAAACGAATACGATAATAAATGAGTATTAAACATAACTAACACCGAATAATGCATCACAAGTAGGATGCAACTTCATTGCATAACTATTGACTTTCGTGCTTGCATAGGGAATCACAAACCATAACACCAATATTTTTACTAAAGCATAATTACTCACCAAGATGACTCACATATTACTATCTCCATATCGCAAAACTATTGCAAGGAATCAAGTTTATAATATCTTCATGAAAGTTTTTATTATATCTCTCTTGAATATCTATCACTTTGGAACAAATTTCACATCTTAAGCAAAATATCATTGCTAATAACATGCTCTCAAGCAAATTTAAGTGAAGTGCGAGAGCTTAAATATTTCTTCAAGATTTTCATCTCTCAAAATAATATAAGTGAAGCATGAGAGGATATTTCTTCAAAAAAGTTCTAACTCTCAAAATTTAAACCACCACCGTGCTCAAAAAGATATAAGTGAAGTAATAGAGCAATTCCATAGCTCCAAAAAATTTAAGTGAAGCACATAGAGCAATTATAACAAATCATAGAATCATTATGTCTCTCTTAAATACGTATGTTCAGCAAGGATGATTGTGACAAACTAAAAAGCAAAACAAGCAAAGACTCATATAATGCAAGACGTATGTGACAAATAAAAATATAGCTCCAAGTATAATTACCGATGGTCGTTAGAAGAAACAGGGGATTCCCCCAAGTTTAGGCTCTTTTCACCCCTTATTTCTTCATCCATCATGATCTCACCCCAAACTAGAAAACTTCAATCACATAAAACTTAAGAAAAAAACCTTCGTGAGGTCCGCTAGTATAATAAAGAAAATCACCACTTTAATAATGTTGCAAACCCATTCGTGTTTTATTATTGCATTATAACTACTGTATTTCAACTTTACTATGGCTTATACCCCCGATACAATCCATAGATTCATCAAAATAAGCACAAAAGGCAACGAAAACAGAATCTGTCAAAAACAGTACAGTCTATAGCAATCTGAACTTTGACCATACTTCTGTAACTGTAAACATTCTGAAAAATTAGGATGATGCGGAAAAATTGTATATCAATCACATGTAAAAAATTCAGAGCAAAAGTACGCTTTTGTGAATTTACAAAATTCCAGAGCTGGGCGCAAAAGTTTCTGTTTTTCAATAGAATCAAATCAACTATCATCCAACATAATCCTAAAGGCTTTACTTGGCACAAACACTAATTAAAAAACTAAAACACAATCTTAACAGTAGCATAATTGTGCAAACACACAAGAACAGAAATAAAAAGCAAAAAAATGTTTTATTCATCAGGTTGGTTGCCAACAAGCTCTTTCTTTCCATTAAGATAGGCGTGTAATAGATGCTCACATGAAAAATAAAAAATGAAACACAAGGAGAGCATAAAAAAGCATGTGAAAACACGCTTAAGTCTAAAATTCTTCCTATCCATAGGAATTTTATAAGCAAACAAATTATCAAGACAAGAAATATATAGCATATGCAAGGAAGAAGAAAGAAACAATGGCATCTCAACATCAAGAGAGGTAATTAATAACATGAAAATTTCTACGACCATATTTTTCCTCTCTCGTAATAATTACATGTAGGATCATAATCAAATTCAATAATATAGCTATCATATAAAATTACATCTGAGTCAAGCTGCATCGCTGAATCACATCCTAGCCGGCCAAGACGATCTGATGTGGATTTTGTTTTCTGGTCCTTAGATGTTTTCCTGGCATGGTCACCATAGGCCAGTATTCTCTCTCTCTCTCTCTCTCTCTCTCTGCATAACTTGCACCACATCACAAACCTTAGTCTACAGAACTTTTTTGGGGGTTCTACAGAGGTGATTTATGCGTAGCAACTTATACAAGGTTCCATGATTTTTTATCAACCACTCAGGCGTAAATTATATCGATAATCGGCACAGCAGCAGCACCAGATGATATTTTGATCCCAGAGAACCATGCAATTCATGTTTCATTCTACAGAACTTATTTATTACTTATTTATTACTAATTTGAATACATCCCTAGCTGTTGTAAGTGCTTCTGTTCTACTGTACCAGAGGCACATGGTCATTCTGCTAGCTCTTGTGTATCTGTTGATAAATCATAAATTCTGGCCCTTATCTGACGCAATGTAGCTCGCTTTGTCCCAACTCCACGCTGGCTAGCCGGGGATACTGTGGTGGTTAATGGGCGGGGACAAGCGACGTTCGCTGCCAGCCGACCTCGCTGAAGTAATGCAGGAAAAGGAAGTGGATGTCTGTTCACAAGACATACATCAGCCTTTCTTATTCTTTTGCGATTGCACTCAAGATCCATCATCTCCTTCAACACCTCCCATGTATACAAGTTACAGGATATTTGTAATGCAAGTTTAATCCAGCTCCTTTAACTTGTTACTGGCTTGATTGGACTTTGACCTTTTTCTTGCTCAGATGTTTGTAATGCAAATTTACGTCAGCTCCTTTTCGACAGTTGGCAGGTTCAGTAGAAGCTGGAATGTAGTATGCTCACACTTGTGATGGAGTGATGGTACACCAGAAGTGCTGGTTACTGGGAGGTGTAGGCAGCATGTCAAATCATGCTTTCGCAAGATGAATTAAAGATATAGATTGTTGAGAAACTGTCTGCACCCTCTAGTTTGGAGCCTTGCAGCTGAAGGTAAAAAAAAAGGCCGGTAACTGGGGAGATGAGCTAAGTTCTTTTCATGGTGAAGATCGAGGATTTTCCTTGTTTGCACATGATTAACTTGTTCCACGATCGGCATCTCTGTTTTGAAATGAGGTCGCACCAAATTCGTAGTATTGTAGGTTTGGAGAGGGGGAAACATGCAGGAGAGTTTGTGAGGCTACATACCAACTTGTACTAGTTAGGGATCATCCTGAGTTGAAATGAAGATACCAAAGGAGAAATCTGATGAAATTTGGCTTCTATCTTGTTCAGATACTTGTAATGCGAATCAAACAAATTTACCAAGGTTTAGTAGAAGAAACTTTTTCAACCGTGATTTTATCAGCTTGGATATTGATAGTACGCCGGCAGTGCTGGTTACCGAGGAGATCTCAAGGGCAATGCCCCGCCAAATCATCAATCTCGCAAGAGGAACTAAAGCTCTAACTTGTTTGAGAAACTTTCCAGCACCCTGCAGTTTGGATCTTGTGATTTTCTTGGATGCTCTGCTCTGCTGCTATACCTGAACTGCTCTGCTCTGCTAGGGGAACTGTACTGTACTGCAGTTGCTCTATCGATCGAGAATCGTTGTGGCCTGCAGTGGACTTCTTGATGTCGAGTCGAGCATCGCTTAATCAACGTCCCAGGCCGAGCAGATCTCATCTGGATTTGGTTGGCTGCTGGTGGTCCTCTAGGTGTCCACAACAGGCACGGGTCAGCAGTTTACTGTCATGTTCGCTGTAGTGTTTCCCATTTCCTCTGAAGATGAATTCTTTTCCCCCAACCTGCTGATCTGTGCCCAACAACTTGTACAAGGTCCCATATTATGCGACGATGCAATCTAATACATGCTGTTTTATCAAATTTGTATTGCAAGTATCTTGTTCAGATGCTAGTAAAATAGGGTCTCATGTTCGCTGTAGTGTTCCCAGTTTCCTCTAAAGGTAAATTTGTATTGTAGGAGTTGCATAATAACTAAGTAAACTAAAAATCAGATTTCAGTCTCGCAAAATGTCATAGGACCTGCACGAGTAAAAAAAACATGCATGCCACTTTGTATCTACACTACACTCACTGCCGTCTGGAGTACTAATGTCTAGCAAAATTTTCATGATGCGGCAGAATTTAGATAGATATTTTTTTTCTGCGGGGGGATTTAGATAGATGGTTGATATGGTTTATTTCTGAAAAGATAAGATGGGTGTCCCACACTACACTCACTGATCTTAATCTGTAGTTTTTCCTTCTTCACGATGGGCACTAATTTCTATTAGGGACAAACCATACTATGATTGTTGGTGCCATGCCAGCTCTCATACAAGTTAGTTAATCATTGCTACCAGGTTACGCAACCTAAGAAATTAAGCAGTTGACCAAAATGTTGCTTCCAGGCTGCCCCAACTAACATTAAGCCGGGCCTGTTTTGGTCAGATGACTTGCTGAGATCGATGGTAAATATTTTATTTTCGTCATATCTTCCGATCCAATCATGAACTGATGATATTATATGAACCCAACTTTTGTTTATAAGGCCGCATGAACTAATGGCAACTAGTACATGACTGGATAATCGACTTCAGAGCTGCATCATGAAGGGAAAATATAGGGGAACAAAGTACATAGATTATGTCATCTGCCAACAGCTCAAGTGGTTGCCTTAAACTAATGAACAAGCTGATGGTGTTTCTTAGTGAAGATAGATAGATAGTACAGGGAGGGCTTGTACCTGAATACAGAGGAGCACAGTTGTATTTCAAAGGAAGCGAGCATGTACTAAAGTCTTAATCATGTCTCCTTCCCCTCTCGTGGATCACTTTTTTGCCAAAAGGCTTAAGGCCATATATTAATTACTATGGGTCCTTACAACACACCTTTACACAAAGATAGGAATGCAGTCAAAATCTTGGGGTTGCCGAAGTCTTCATCCTCCTGCATACATCAACGCCGTGGCGTGAGGATGGCTCGATGCTCCGTGGCGCAAACATTTGGAAGCACGGGAGATTTTAGAAGCAACAGTTGGGAAGTCGTCGATGCAGACCAGGAGATGATGGCAGCCGCGGTTTGCAAAGCAAATCGCCGGTCCGGAGAAATAAACACCGATAATGTCCTATAAACTCCAAAAACCACAAAGACATTGAAAGTTGGCCGAATCTGGAAAGATGCATCGAAAGGCGGGAAGATAATATTCCTACCCTGGGGTAATGCCGCCGCTTTGTCGACCAACACCAAACACGAAGACTCTCTAAGGAAACCCTGAAAAAAAGTCACCTATGCCGTTGTACGATAGGTCAGGGTTTGATGTCAAGTTCGCTGCCGTCTAGAACCGTGCACCTACGCTCTCGCCCTCGATGCTCTAACATGTGGTCCCACAACAACCCTCGAGTGCATACACAACAGCCCCCTCGATCGGCACCTCCTCGCCGCCGCCGTCGCTGCATGGGCTTTGCCAAGGCGCGCCCTGGCGGCGACGAGTGGGCAGATGCCGGGTGGCAGCTAGGATTTCTCGGCTCGTCGCCTCTCTCAGAAAATGTTTCTCCCCTCTCGCCTCTCTCAGAAAATGGTTTGCGAAGAGCGGTATGTTGCTTCTTGTGAAGATGGTTCTTTGTGCTATTCCCTTGCACTCGTTGATGGCTATGGAGCTCCATCCCAAGACAATTTGGGCTCTGCAGATGATATGCTGCGACTTCCTTTGGTGTCTCAAGTGTGAGGCTCGAGGTGACAACTGCTATGTGGCATTGATTGGAGTTGGTCTGCACACCGAAGTGGATGGGCAGCTTGGGAATACCTAATCTGAAGTGGCTAAACGCGGCCTTGATGGTGTGGTGGCTTTGGCTGCGAAGAACGGATCCTTAGAGGCCATGGAAGGAATTCAGGATCACGGTTCCAAGTGAGGCCCTTGCGGTCTACCAGGAGGCAGTGGTGCCCACAGTTGGCGATGGGGATGCACCATTTTCTGGGAGGACTGGTGGCTTCAGGACCATCAAATTCACGAATCGGCACCACATCTATTCGACAAAGTCGCGCCTCAAATACGCTCTTCAACGACAGTTAGGCAGACGATCATTGACAAGTTATGGGGAACAAAATTGGCCCAAGCTTGGGCATGCAAACAATTGAGGAGTATCTTCAGCTCGGGTTTCGAGCTCTTGCACGACACTCGTGACACGATCAGATGGGGCTAGGAGCTGAAGGGCTGCTATTCTGTCAGTTGAATCTAAGTTTGTTGGTCGGGAGGTGGCTGCTTATGCAGATTTCGTATGGAAGCAAAGGGCACCCCAGCAATGCCGATTCTTTTTGTGGCTTGCTATGAGGAACCGCTGTTGGACGTCGGACAGGCTGGCTAGGAGAGGCCTACCCCACCAAGACTATTGCCCTCTCTGCAATCAACACGACAAGTCTATCTATCATCTGTTGTTGAACTGCGTTTTCACGAGGCAGATTTGTGACTCTTTGGGCGATCCGGGTCAAATACCGATGATCGATGACACCCTGGTGGAGTGGTGCAGCAGTAGGACCTACACGAGGTCTCCACCCCTACGGTGGTGGGCGCTTCACTCGTTTCTTCTCTCAATATATGATACGCACACTCGTGCATATTCAAGAAAAATGGTTTTTATTTTGTATATATGGAGGCTCTCATGTCCAATGGATTTGTTGTATCATTGACAAATGGTACTATTTTCTCATAATATGTAGCTAGTTTTCCTTCAATTATAAGCATAAACCTTTTGGTGGAATATCCAACACGTCCTAACACGTGTGGAATTACGACATCCTGGCATGTGAGCAAACATTTTACACTAGCGAAATTTAATTGCTGCAGTAAGAAGAACATGTTTTTCTGATGCACATGTCATGCATTTGTTCTCTTGTGTTCAACTGAGTAACTGGACCAATTTCAGACATACTATAGTTCGTTAAAGTTCCTAGCTCACCTGAAAGGTGTAATAAGTAATGATCCTTGGTATGGGAGTACGATTCTTCATATTATACATTCACACACCAACCAGACTTCTTTATTTTCTGATCCACACCGATATGATATGATCTCAAACACAAAACTAAACATTAACAAATAGACATCCATATAGGTTGTTGGAATATTCCAGGCTAGAAATCCACTGATTACGAAAAGGAAAACATTGACAAGCTTATAAAGTTCATTTCGCAGCTACCCGTATGGGTTTCTACAATCCACGCAGCATTCTGGATGGTGGAGCCAGCCGTAGTGTCCTGAAAATAAAATCCCTAGGAACATCAGCATCACTACATGTCAAGAAACCAGACATTAAGGTATTAATGGAATTTTATCATGAAAATAGGTGCAATTCGTAGTGTTTATCCACATGACTGGAACTAGCTTTCTCAGAGAACTAGACTTTTTTAGGAACTATATCATATTTATTACATAACAAGAAATGAGCATATACAAAATGAAATAGTTAAACGTATCTACTTACAGCTGGTTTGACGTAGAATGCATGGATATTAAGTTCTTTGATACTTTGACCCGGAGGAGGGTTGTCGACCACTTTGTACTTGATGATCCCACGTGCCATAGCAAACTCTCCAGTCCCACCGATAATGGAAATCTGGCCTTCTTCACCGTTGATCCCCATTACCTCAAATGACTGATCCTGTAAAATAGGGTCTAGCATATTGTACATGTACACGTATTTGTATACGTATGTAATTGTATTCTGATCATCTATATATTGAGACGTGAGGCTGGATGTTAGCCACCCATGCAAAACCCTAAACCCTCTGTTCCAACTTGGTATCAGCCAGGTCAGGCCGCCGCCGCAGGTCCCTCGCGCCGCCGCCCGATCCTCTCTCCGCGTAGCCGCCGCTTCCGATTGCTGCTTCACGTACGAGATTAATCCAGCCAGAGGAATCCATCCAGCTGCTTGCTAGCTAGCTAGCTTACGCTGCGCCGCTTCCGATCGCTGCTCCCGCGCGTGTCATCTTCCGCGCCGCCGCCGCATCTTGCCTCGCCGCTGCCGCGCATTGTCCCATCCGCGCCGCCGCCGCCTCTCCTTGAGCCGCCGCCGCATGACGTTCTTCTCCACGCCGCTGCAGCGATGTCGTCTTCCGCCCTCTCCATCGGCCAAACTGCCGACGCCCTCGTCTCGTCCCCTGCCGGCACGTTCGCCGCCGCGCTCCCCGTCCCGACGATCTCCGTCCGCCTCGGTCGCCACAACTTCATGCTTTGGGAAGGCATCACCAGCACTGTCCTTGCCGGTGCCAACCTCCACGGACACCTCGATGGCACCAAGGCGGCACCGGCCAAAACACTCGTTGTCGGCACCGGCGACGCTGCTACCGCCGTCGACAACCCGGAGTACCACCAATGGTGGGTTAAAGATCAGCGCGTCAAGGGGCTCCTTCTCACCTCCATGGATGAGGATATTGCATGCCAACTCATTGGCTGCGAGTCAGCGCATGCGGTGTGGACAGCCGTCGCCGCCATGTTCAGCGCCCAGAGCCGCGCCAATGTCCGTCACATCCGGCGGCAACTTCAGTCGCTGAGGAAGGACGATCTGTCCGCCGCGGAATACATGCACAAGATGAAGGCACTTGCCGACACTATGGCCGCCGGCGGCTCCCCGATCCGCGATATGAGCTTATCGATCACATCCTCACCGGCTCGGCTCCGCCTACAACTCCATCGCCGCCTCCTTGGGTGTGAGTAACGCACCCATGCCTTACTCCAGCTTTTACTCATTGGTTCTATCCTTCGAGGCGCTGCAGGCACAACAGAGTGCGGTGGAGGGGTGGACTCCCTCGCCTAACGCCATGACTCGCTCTGGCCCCTCCGGCCATGGCGGACGCGCTCCCTACTCGGAGCCCTACCCCTCCCAGGGTGGGGGTCGCCCGGCCGATGGCAATGGCCAGCCCGGGCACGGTCGTCAAGGCGGCAACGACGGCCCCAACGGTGGCCGCGACCGCAACTCCTCCTACGCCGGCAATGGTCGGCAAGGTGGCGGGGGTAACGGCGGCAACAACGGTGGTGGTGGCCGTCGCAACAACCGCTGGCGCCCCCGGTGTCAAATTTGCAAAAACTGGGGGCATGAGGCCGATGATTGCCGCAAGCGTTATGACCAAGGCCACAACTCTCGCTCCGCCAACTCGGCCTCCACCAACACCGTCGACTATCCTTGGGTGCTGGACACCGGGGCTACGGATCACCTGACGAGTGATCTTGAACGCCTCCAGGTTCATGAGCGCTATGATAGCAAGGACCAAGTTCAGGTGGCCAATGGTGCAGGTTTGTCTATTTCACACATTGGTCATTCCCGTTTACCCGGTTCATCTCTCAAACTGTGCAACATCCTTCATGTTCCACACATCAGAGAGCATCTTCTTTTTGTCTATCGCCTTGTTTGTGATAATGATGTGTTTGTTGAATTTCACCGTCGTTTTTTCTTTGTTAAGGACAAAGCAACCAGGCGCGTCATTCTTCAAGGTAGCAGTCGAGGGGGGGGTCTATCCGATTCCCTTTACTCGTGCTTCATCATCTCGCCATGCTTAATCCAGTGTCCGAGTTTTGTCGTCGCAATTGCATCAACGTCTAGGTCACCCTACCAATAATGTGGTCACCTCCATTGTTCGGAGTCATGATCTTCCCTGCTCTAGTTTAAATACTTCACCATTAGTGTGTGATGCATGTCAGCGTGCTAAGAGTCATCAGCTACCGTATTCCACATCTTATCATGTCACTACTGTACCTCTTGAATTAATACATTCAGATGTTTGGGGTCCCGCTACTGCGTCTTGGGGGGGGGGGGGTACAAGTATTATGTCAGTTTTGTTGATGATTACACACGCTTCACTTGGATTTATTTGCTTAAACATAAGTCTGATGTTGAGCAAGTCTTCTATAACTTTCAGGCTCATGTCGAACGCCTCTTGGATTGCAAAATCAAGGCTGTTCAGTCCGACTGGGGTGGTGAATACCACAAGCTCCATCGCTATTTTCAACGCACGGGCATCTCTCACCGTGTGTCGTGTCCACATACATCTCAGCAGAATGGTATTGCCGAGCGCAAACACCGTCATTTGGTCGAGACCAGCCTTGCCTTACTGGCACACTCGTCTCTCCCACTCTGGTTTTGGGATGAGGCCTTTCTTACGGCGTGTTATCTCATCAACCGTATGCCCACTCCGGTTCTCAACAAAGACATGCCTCTGTTCTGCCTGTTTCATGTTCAACCCAATTATTCCTCTCTCAGAATTTTGGGTGTGCTTGCTGGCCTATTCTCCGCAAGTATAATGCTCACAAGCTGGAGTTCCGTTCGAAGATGTGTGTCTTCCTTGGCTATAGCCCTCTGCATAAGGGCTATAAGTGTCTTGATCGCACCTCGGGTAGGATCTACATCTCTCGTGATGTTGTTTTTGATGAGTCAGTTTTCCCTTACTCCAGCCCGGGTGTCTCGGTAGACAGTGCCTCCATTGAGCATGCTCTCACTTTTCCATCTAATGAATCGGTTTTGGATGTCCATGTGCGGAAATACGACCTGTCCTATTTGTCACCTGACTTGTTTTTTGCAGATGCAGCTCTAATTTCTTCCCAGGAACCCGTCGCCGTACCTGCATCCATCGGCGCGATCACCGTGCATGGCCCTGACATGCATGCCACGCCTCCAAGGGCAGGCTCGTCGGCCTCGCCCACAGGCGCGTCTGCCTCGCCCGCTGGCGCGACCGCGGGCACAACTGGGTCGCCCGCTGCGTCCCCTGCCTCACCTGGGTCGTCCCAGCCCGCCTCGCCTACTTCGGTCATCGTCGAGTCGCCAGCCGCATCCTCTGGGCTGCCGTCTCCGCCTGGATCTCCCTAGTCGCCTGTTTCAGCCCAGCCCGACGTGTCACCCCGGCCCGTGTCGCCTGTTGCTAACGATCGTTCAGCCGCGACACCACCGGCCGGGTCTCCTTCGTCGCCGCCACCTTCTACCGGCGATGCAGCTACCAGGCACACTATGGTCAACCGTCACCGCGATCATACGCGTAAGGCCAAGACATACACGGATGGTACGGTGCGGTACGACACTCGTTGGCGTGCATTCTTCGCCGCACCCACTTCTCATCGTGATGCTCTTGGTGAACCGGCTTGGCGTGCCGCCATGTCTGAGGAATTTGAAGCCCTTCGTCACACGAACACATGGGTGTTGGTGCCTCGGCCTCCTGGTGTTAATATTGTGGGTTGCAAGTGGATCTTTAAGACCAAACATCGTCCAGATGGTTCTGTTGACAAGCACAAAGCTCACCTCGTTGCTCGCGGTTTTACTCAACAGCAAGGGATAGACTATGGAGATACTTTCAGCCCCGTGGTGAAGCCTACCACGGTTCATTTGGTCCTCTCTCTCGCCGTCTCCCGCGGGTGGTGTCTTCGGCAGATTGATGTGAGTAATGCTTTTCTTTCATGGATTTTTGGCCGAAGATGTCTACATGCAGCAGCCCCCTGGCTTTGAGGATGCTCATCATCCCTCTCATGTATGCAAACTCCACAGGTCCATCTACGGTGTAAGGGCATATTTATCCCTAAGATGTTTTGGTGATTGATGACAATGCTTTTGCGGACTGATCGTGTGCATTGAGTTTTTTCAGAGATTCATCCTTTTGGCACGAGACGATTCCCTCCCCTCGGAGTTTGAAGCGAAGACGGTGTAGTCCTTTCGAATTAGTTTGGTGGACTAGTTTCATAGGGATCACCGTACTATCAAGAGGGGGTCCGCTTTGGAAAGGCTAGGGTGGAATCATTACGTACACTTCCTTTGCCCCCCTCCGAGCCTTTCTGCTTCGATGATGGGCTCGTTCCCCTTCTCAGTGTGCCCTCTCTGGTCCCAGCGGTAGTACCGCGGGCCAGGGCGGTAGTACCACTTGGGTGCTACAAGCGGCAGTACCACTCCAGAGCGGTAGTACCGCTCCAGAGCGGTAGTACCGCTAGTAGCCCCCAGTCGTAGTACCGCTGCGGCTTCGTGCTAGTACCGCCTCGATTCGAGGGGTCTTTTTTCGTGTCGGATAGTGCGGTACTTCGCAGCGGCAGTAGGGTGGCAGTACCGCTCACGAGCGGTAGTACCGCCCAACCGCCGCGGTAGTACCGCTCGGGTCTGTCCTCTCCTGCCCTCCAGTCTCCACGGTAGTACCGCCCAGGGAAGCGGTAGTACCGTTGTGATCAGCGGTAGTACTGCTGCCTCCTGCGGTAGTACCGGCCTCTGTGGGGCTGTTGTGGGGGGTAACGGTTGGATTGTTCCCCCCACTATATAAGGAGGTCTTCTTCCCCAAAGTTGACCTACCTCTTCCCCCAAAAGCTCCATTGTTGCTCCAAGCTCCATTTTCGCCCGATCTCTCTCCCTAGCCAATCAAACTTGTTGATTTGCTCGGGATTGGTTGAGAAGGCCCTGATCTACACTTCCACCAAGAGAAATTTGATTCCTCCCACTAATCCCTAGCGTATTTTGTTACTCTTGGGTGTTTGAGCACCCTAGACGGTTGAGGTCACCGCGGAGCCATAGTCCATTGTGGTGAAGTTTCGTGGTGTCGTTGGGAGCCTCCAATTAAGTTGTGGAGATTGCCCCAACCTTGTTTGTAAAGGTTCGGTCGCTGCCTTCAAGGGCACCAATAGTGGAATCACGGCATCTCGCATTGTGTGAGGGCATGAGGAGAATACGGTGGCCCTAGTGGCTTCTTGGGGAGCATTGTGCCTCCACACCGCTCTAACGGAGACGTACTTCCCCTCAAAAGGAAGGAACCTCGGTAACACATCCTCGTCTCCACCGGCTCCACTCTTGGTTATCTCTTACCTTTACTTGTGCACGCTTATATTGTGTTGTATCCCTTCCTTGCGTGTGTGCTAGTTGTTGTTGCATCATATAGGTTGCCCACCTAGTTGCATATCTAGACAACCTACTTTGATGCAAAGTTTAAATTGGTAAAGAAAAGCTAAAAATTGTTAGTTGCCTATTCACCCCCCCCCCCTCTAGTCAACTATATCGATCCTTTCAATTGGTATCAGAGCCTCGTCTCTTTATTAAGGACTTTACTGTCCAAAGAGTATGGTTGACGTCGTAGACGGTGTGGAGGAGCACTCTGGTATGAATCCGGTTTCGTCTACGGGAGATGGGGGAACCGCGGTCTCTCGTGAGGAATTCAATGTGGCGTTGGACACATTGAAAACCTCCATGACGACCGAGGTTGAAAGCATGTTTAACAAATTCATTGAAGGGTTTAAACTATCTACCGCACCGTTGAAAGTGGGTGATCCCACTACCAAGGTGACAGATGCTAACTCCGACAAGGGGGAAGCTACTAGTGAAAAAGCTCCTTCTACTAGTGGTAAGAATGGCACCGGCATCTTTGCCCATGTGGAACCTCCACCAGTTTATGGTGGACCGCTTCCTTCTACTCATTTGAATCATGCCGGTCCTCCCCCTAAGATTGTGAAAAATGAGGATTTTGATTGTTGGGTCTATCGCTTTAAACGCCATTTGAATCATGTTAATACTAATCTTTGGAGAATCATTGAAGAAGGTTTCTGTCCGCATGACCGAAGCAACTTCACGCCTAGAGAAGCCGTGGACCATCAATTCAATGAGAATGCTCTCTTCATCATCCAAGATGCAACTCCACCCGAAGATCTTCCTTACCTCCGGCCCTACGCCGTGGCCAAAGATGCTTGGCGCCAAGTCGTTTCCCTCTACCGGGGAAGTGCAAGCATACAACGCTCCAACTATGAAGTGGTGCAAGATGAAGCCGACGAGTTTGCCATGAAAGAAGATGAAGAACCTCGTGAGCTTTATCGGAGAGTAACCAAACTCGCGGTCTCTCTCCGGGATCATGGGAGCAAGGACACGGATGACAATTGGATCAAGCGTAAATTTCTCAAGGCAATGATGCCTTACCACAAGGCCATGTCCTCCGTCATTCGTCAACGGCCGGACTTCCACACTTTGTCCTCAAGTGAAGTGTTCGATGAGTTTGTGGCTATGACCATCTTGGACAAGACCGCCGACAATGCGGTGCTTCGCTCCCAAAGAGCAAAGAAATCCAACCTTGCATTGAAGGCCAAGGTTATTGCGGAGGAAGAGGAAGAAGAGGAGAGCAACCTCGAAGATACAAAGTATGCCTATCATGAACACATGGCTCTTGCTTCAAGGCAATTTTGGAGCAAGAAGAACTCAAGGCCCAATTTCAACAAGAACAACTCAAGTGGCGCCAAGGGCAAGCAACGTATGAGGACTTGCTTTAATTGTGGCAATGTGAGCCATTTTGTTGCGGAGTGCCCTTATGAGAAGAGGGAAGACAATGGTGGCAAGCTCATCCGAAAGGACAAGGTCAAATCCTTCCCCAACAAGAACAACTTCACCAAGAAGACTCCTTCTAGGGCGTTGGTGGTACAATAAGAGTACAATGAGGACGATGATGATGATGAAGATGGTGAGTCGGTTGCCATGGCCTCCGTTGCCATTGCTTCAACTCCACGGGCGTCTCTCTTTGACTCACCCAATGAGAACATCACCGCCAAGTGCCTCATGGCTAAAGCCACCAATAAGGTAAACCCCAACATCAAAACTACCATCATTAATAATCCTTCATTGACGGATTGCATTGATGAATATGAGGGAACTAGTGTGGGGGAGAATGAGTTTGAGTCCTTTATGGGTAAACTCAAGGGTAAATCCAAGAAGCACTTCGTTTCTCTCTTGGAACAACTTGGTGAAGCCAATGTCATGATCGAGGCTCCCGAAGAAACCATCTCTAAGATGGAGGGGCATAGTCGTGACTATGCCGATGAGATCTCGGATCTTTCCAATGCTCTTGAGGAAGAGCATGGTCTTCGTTTGGCTCTTGAGGGGTCATACAACGATGATCACGCTAAACTAAAGAAAGATCTTGATCATGCTCTTGTTGCATCTCGTGTGCTAAACTCCGAGAAAGCAAAGCTTGGGGTTGATCTTTCTAGACTCAAAGAGGAGTTTGACATTCTCGACAAGGCTCACAAAGTCTTGAAGGGTGTTCATTCTAGCCTCAAGGAGTCTCATGATCAACTCCAAGTGAAGCTAACTAAGGAGAAAGCCACCTTTCCTCATATGATGTTAATTGATAATGCAAATGCTACTAACCCTTGTTGTGAGCATGTGCATCTTGTTGAGGAGAATGCTAAGTTGAAGGAGAAACTTGAGAAAGGCCTTGAGTCATGCATACAAGGTGAGAAGAACCTTAACGACCTTTTGAGCAATCAAAAGGAAGTTGTGGCCAAGGAGGGGATTGGGTTCGCACCCGATCCCAAGAACAAGAAGAAGGATGACAAGACCAAACGACCTACTCCTCTCAAGCAAACTTTTGTTAAGGAGGGAGAGGGTGCTTCCAAGGAGAAGAAGAACAATGCGAAGGGTGGCGGTGTCAAGAAGGGCAATGCCACTCCTTCCAACAAAGCCGACGACTTTAATCCTTCTTATGTGTTGTGCCGTGCTAGTGATGGGCATGTTTATGCCAAATTTGTTGGTTCTCCTCATGAGTATATTGAATGGTCTATTTGGGTTCCTAAGACCCTTGTTACTAACATCAAAGGACCCATTACAAAATGGGTACCTAAAACCAAGCATTGATCTCTTGTAGGTGTTTGCTTCCGGTGGGGGATCATGGATGCTCGATAGCGGAGCTACAAATCATATGACCGGAAGCAAGGACTTGGTGGTGGACATGCACAAGATTCCATCTATGCCCACCAACGTCGAGTAGGGTGATGCCACGTACTCTAAGGTATTGGGACTCAGCAAAGTTGTCATCTCTCATGATCTCACGATCGAGAAGGTCATGCTTGTTGAGTCCCTTGCATACAACTTACTTTCCGTTCGTCAACTTGCAATCATGGGCTTTGCCACTTTCTTTGATACCGTGGCCCTCTTGTGGAGCAAGACTCTTAAAGTAGCCTTTCTTGGGCATGTCGAGAACGGTCTCTATGTGATTAACTTTTTGGAGTGACCCACTAAGACCGCGACATGCCTAATGGCTAAAGTTGACGTGGGATGGCTTTGGCATCGCCGTTTAGCCCATGTCAATATGAGATCTTTGCAAAGTCTTCTCAAGGGGGACCATGTCCGTGGACCGAATGTTATTTTTGCTAAAGATCGTGCTTGCAGTGCTTGTATCGAAGGAAAGCTACATGAGACGGCTCATCCTCCCACAACTATCATTTACTCGAAGAGGCCTTTGGAGCTCCTTCATTTGGATCTCTTTGGGCCTCCATCCTTTGATAGTCTTGGGGGTAGGAAGTATTGCTTGGTGATTGTGGATGACTATTCAAGATACACTTGGGTGTATTTCTTCAAGAGGAAGAGCGAGACCCAACAAACCGTCATTGACTTTGCGAATGAAGCCCAACGTCAACATAATACAAAGATCTTGACAATAAGGAGTGACAACGGCACCGAGTTCAAGAACTACACCTTGAATGAGTTCCTTAGTGATGAGGGGATTAAGCATCAATATTCCGCTCCTTACACCCCTCAACAAAGTGGTGTTGCGGAGAGGAAGAACCGGACGTTGATGGATGCGGCAAGGACCATGATGGCGGAGTTCAAGTCTCCATACAACTTTTGGGCCGAAGCCATCAACACCGCGTGTCATGCTTCAAATCGGCTCTATCTCCGCAAAGGCTTGAACAAGACTCCATATGAAATACTCACCGGTAACAAGCCCAACCTCAAGTACTTTCGGGTGTTCGGGTGTAAGTGTTTCATTCTCAAGAAAGGTGTTCGTTTGTCTAAAGTTGAGACTAGAGCTCATGAGGGCATATTTGTTGGTTATGCTACAAACTCTCATGCTTATCGTGTTCTCAATAAGTCCACGGGACTTATTGAGGAGACATGTAACATGGAGTTTGATGAGAATAACGGCTCCCAAGTGGAGAAAAGTGGTACTTGTGATGTAGGTGATGAAATTCCTCCCCAAGCCATAAGAAGAATGGGTGTTGGTTATATCCTACCCATTGAGGAACCCCTTGTGGCCGAAGGAGAAGGACAATGCTCCACTCAAGTGGAGCCATCACCAACCCAAGACCCACACGCTTCCAAAGAACAAAGTGAAGGCCCTTAACCTCATGAACAAGATCAAGGGCAAGATCAACCTCAAGATGGTGGTGATCCACCAAATGATGCCCAAGGTCAAGTTCTCCCCCTCGAGCAAGTTCAAGATCAAGAACAAGCTCAAGACGACGCTCAAGATGATCAAGTAACCCCTCCTTGTTTCACTTCCGAGGAGGAATTGGAGCGTCGTGCCGCTAAGATCGCTTCCAAGCTCACCACCAAATGTCATCTCATGGAGAATGTGGTTGGAAGCCTAAGAAAGGGGGTAAGCACTCGTAGACAATTAGCAAACTATTGTGAACATCATGCGTTTGTTTCTTGTGTCAAACCCCAAAAGGTTTATGAAGCGCTCGAGGACCCGAATTGGCTCAATGCCATGCATGAAGAACTCAACAACTTCGAGCATAACCAAGTGTGGAAATTAGTGCCAAGGCCAACTGGGAACCATAATGTCATTGGAACCAAGTGGATATTCAAGAACAAGCAAGATGCTCATGGGATCATTGTTCGCAACAAGGCTCGTTTGGTGGCACAAGGCTACTCCCAAGTCGAGGGTATCGACTACGGTGAAACCTTTGCTCCCGTCGCTCGCCTTGAATCTATTCGTTTGTTGATTGCTTATGCTTCTCATCATAATTTCACGTTGCAACAAATGGATGTGAAGAGTGCTTTTCTTAATGGTCCCATAAATGAGTTGGTGTATGTCAAACAACCCCCCGGGTTCGAAGATCCCTATTTCCCCGATCATGTGTATCAACTCCATAAGGCACTCTATGGCCTTAAACAAGCCCCACGTGCGTGGTATAAGCATCTTACGGAGTTGTTACAAGATCGTGGATTCGAAATCGGGAAAATTGACCCCACTCTTTTTACTAAGAAGGTCAAAGGGGAGTTGTTTGTGTGCCAACTATACGTTGATGATATTATTTTTGGTTCCCCTAACAAAGCTTTCAATGAAGAATTTGCCGCTCTCATGACCTCAAAGTTCAAGATGTCTATGATGGGAGAGTTGAAGTTCTTTCTCGGATTCGAAATCAAACAAAGAAGAGAAGGAACCTTCATCAACCAAGCCAAATACACTCAAGACATGCTAAAGAGATTCAAGCTAAGTGATGTCAAGCCGGCTTCTACTCCAATGCCCACCAAGTGCCAACTTGACATTGATCCCAATGGTAAAGCGGTGGATCAAAAGGTATATCGCTCCATGATTGGATCCTTGCTTTACCTTTGTGCATCTAGACCGGATATCATGTTGAGTGTGGGAATTTGTGCATGGTTTCAAGCCGCACCTAAGGAAAGCCACTTTGTGGCGGTCAAGCGAATCTTTCGATATTTGGCTCATACCCCAAACTTTGGCTTATGGTACCCAAGAGGAGCAAACTTCAAGCTTGTAGGTTATTCGGACTCCGATTGGGCGGGAGACAAAGTGGATAGGAAGTCCACTTCCGGAGGGTGCCAATTTCTTGGTTGCTCTTTGGTAAGTTGGTCTTCTAAAAAGCAAAGTTGTGTGTCTCTCTTGTCCACCGAAGCGGAGTATGTGCCGGCCGGGAGTTGTTGTGCACAACTCTTATGGATGAGGCAAACTTTAAAGGATTACGGTGTCATTTGTGACAAAGTGCCTCTTTGGTGTGACAATGAAAGTGCCATCAAGATTTCTCTCAACCCGGTGCAACACTTCAAGAAGAAGCATATTGAGATTCGGTATCACTTCATCCGGGATCATATTAGGCGAGGGGAGATCGAGCTCAACTATGTCAACACTCATGATAAGCTTGCAGATATTTTCACGAAGCCATTGGATGAAGCAAGATTTCGCGAGTTAAGGCATGAGCTAAATATCATTGATTCGAGCAATGTGGTTTGAACCTTTGCACACCCCTCACATTCATCATGCATTCTTGTCTAGGTGTAGGCATGGACATAGGGGGAGTGTTGTTCTCTCAATGAACTCTTCCTCCCCCCATAATGCATAAACTAATCTCACTCTTTCACATTAGCCATTTTTGATGGTACTTGTGCTTCAAAGACGAGTTTTGGTCATGGGCCCAAGGATAATTCTTCGTAGTGCCATACCAATTGACTCAAACATAGGTGGCCTCGGCCACCGCCCTCTCGTGTAGAGGTGTGTAATTCTTGTTCTCTTGCTGGTGCTTTTGTTGCTTGGTGTTGGTTTTCTCTTCTTGCCGTCGTTTCCCTTCTTTTCGTTTTGTGCCGTAGGTGTTGAGTCTAGCTTTGAGTTGCGCTGGGCGGTACTACCGCTGGAGCGGTACTGCCGCTGAAGAGGCGCGATACTGCCGCTTATGTGGCTAAGCGGTACTACCGCCCATCACCGCGGTACTACCGCTGAGGGGCGGGGCCAGGGGGTTAAGTCGTGGGCAGGGGTGGTTTCCTCCCCCATACCCATTTGCTTCGTCCCCTCGTTCCTCTTCCTCTCTCCAGCGCCATCTCGCCGCGGGAGGGCTCCGGCGGCCCTCCGTCTCTGGACCGTTCCTCTCCATTTCCTTCGGTGGAGTTGATCCCCACCTCGTCCTCTTGCCATGGATGCCGGTATTGCCCCCGTTCCTCTTCTCTTCTTGTCTAGTTTTCAGATCTCGTGTTTTAGGGGCAATAGTGGTTGCATCTCTAGATTTTTGGCCAAATCTAGGCTTGAGTAGGTTGGAGAAGGCAACTAGACTCTTTGGATTGATGTTTGGTAGGTTTATTTTTGAATTTGGCATCCCCGGTAGTGCCGGATCTGACCACGGCAGTAGGGATCCTCCGTGCCCCGTCTCGGGCGGTACTACCGCCCATCTGGCGCGGTACTACCGCTGGAGCGGTACTGCCGCTGTGAAGGCGCGGTACTACCGCCCATCTGGCGCGGTACTACCGCTGGAGCGGTACTGCCGCTGTGAAGGCGCGGTACTACCGCGAGAGCGGTACTGCCGCTATGCAGGCGCGGAACTATCGCCGGATGCCCAGTTCCATCATTTCCTACCACATGTTGATCCATGTTTGTTGTGTTTATTTGGTTTTGATCGTTCCTTCTGGTTGTTTCGTGTGTCCGTGTGTTTGGTTCCAGGTGATGAACATCCTGAGCAGCAAGTCCACCATGTCAAACCCGGGCGTTCAACGTCAAAGCGGTACCGCTCATCTGAGTCTGCAAGTGGTTCCTCCAGTGCTCCACCGCCGCCAGTGGGTGCTTCCTCAAGTGCTAATCCTCCTCTCAAGAAGAAGACTGCCAACAGGCCGAAGCCAAGTGGCAAGAAGGTGACTGAGATGACTAGCAAGGAATTCTGGGACAGGCGTCGCCGCAACCCATATGAGGAAGACCAATAATCCAACTTTGTCAATCGCCCGTTCTGGAACCGGTTTCAGTATGCCACCTACTTTCAGGTGATCAAGGCTAAGAAGAACCTCTTTGTCAATGTTCATTCCATCAACACGGATGCTATGGAGAAGGACCCTGAGTACTTTGGTGATGCACTTCAGATGTGCTCTCAGTTGAACATTCTCAGGATCATGCAGTTCAACAAGGACTTTGATGCAGATTTGCTGGCTCAGTTCTTTGCCACTGTCCACCTAGGAACTGATGAAGACAGGACTCTGACTTGGATGACTAATGGGAAGTTGCTAGCTGTCAAGTGGAAGGCCTTCATGGAGTTGCTTGAGGTGGAAGATCAAGGGCTCGAGACTCCAGTCGGATTTCGTCCTCGCCGCAATGTTACCTCCACTCACAAGCAAGCCCTCTAGCCCTACTGTACTCGGAAGGTCAACCCTAAGACCAGGAAGGAAACCTATGAGCTGTCTGCCTTTCTGGACATCCTTCATCGTATCTTCCGCGAGACTCTCGTCCCTCGTATCGGGAATCTGGACATGGTTCACTCTTATCTCGTGGACATGCTTCTCTTCTGCCAGCGTGAGAAGGAAGCAAACACTGGCGAGTCCCTGGACATCTCTAATGTTATGTGGTCTGAACTTCTTGCTGCTGTTTCTGAGCGCAAGTGCCCGATTTATGGTTCGTTCATCATGTTGCTCATTGAGAAGGCCTGGAGACGTACCTATCCTGAGGAGCAGCTGGAAACTGGAGAGTTGGTTTCTCATGAGATCAAGCGTCTGAGGAAGAAGGATAATTGGGGCACCTCCGTTCCTAGATCTGGGGTTCCATC
The DNA here is from genome assembly GCF_018294505.1 of Triticum aestivum. Classification (NCBI taxonomy): domain Eukaryota; kingdom Viridiplantae; phylum Streptophyta; class Magnoliopsida; order Poales; family Poaceae; genus Triticum; species Triticum aestivum. The sequence continues at coordinate 5,032,527 of NC_057796.1, read as the reverse complement.
TTCTGCTGCTGCCATGGAGACCGAGGGCGAGGCTGATGCGGGTGATGACCATGACTCTGTGCCTTCTAAGGCAGAGCCCTCTTGGGCAAAGAAGCTCAAGCACAAGATGAAGAAGCTATTCTGCATGAAGTCTCACGGTCAGTACATGACTCATGTGGCTGAGAAGAAGGCAAGGGGACGTCACAAGGAGCTTATGCGTCAATTGGGTGCGACAGTCACCAGCGGCTCTGAGGGTCAGATACTAAGGAGGAGGAGTGGATCCAGCAGCACTGTCCGTGGACCGATTCCGATGCCGAGCAGGTTCCGATCGAGGACGGTGGTGCAGATGATCATGCGGAGTACTGATGTTCGAGATCCTCAGCATGCTCTCACCTGGAGCCGTAGGAACGCTCTTTGCCCCTTTTGGTGTCTCGATGCCAAAGGGAAGAGAGTTTAGGGATTTGCATCGTTGTGTTGCGAGTGTGTCTTTGTCTTTGTGCTTTCGTTGTGTTTGCTAGCTTGTGCTTTGTTTGGTTTTGTTTCCGTGAGACCTAAGTTCTAGTCATATGGTGTGAGACATATGCTACCTTATCCTTTTCATATCTTTATCTATGTCTCTAGTCGTTTGGTATCTCATGAGTTGCATGCTTATTATGTTATATATCCTGCTCTCTTGAATCACGCTTAGGTTGTTGGTCTCTAAAATACAGGGGGAGTGTTGATCCTAGTATGTGTGTCGTGCAGTCCAAAGCACTTATCTTGATGGCACACATCTAGGGGGAGCCCGTCTATATTTTAGAGATTTGGGGTTTGCTTATGTCCTTTGTCTTTTCTCGTTTGTGCAAATCCTGTATTGTCATCAATCCACCAAAAAGGGGGAGATTGTAAGGGCGTATTTATCCCTAAGATGTTTTGGTGATTGATGACAATGCTTTTCCGGACTAATCGTGTGCATTGAGTTTTTTCAGAGATTCATCCTTTTGGCACGAGACGATTCCCTCCCCTCGGAGTTTGAAGCAAAGACGGTGTAGTCCTTTCGAATTAGTTTGGTGGACTAGTTTCATAGGGATCACCGTACTATCAAGAGGGGGTCCGCTTTGGAAAGGCTAGGGTGGAATCATCACGTACACTTCCTTTGCCCCCCTCCGAGCCTTTCCGCTTCAATGATGGGCTCATTCCCCTTCTCAGTGTGCCCTCTCTGGTCCCAGCGGTAGTACCGCGGGCCAGGGCGGTAGTTCCGCTCGGGTGCTACAAGCAGCAGTACCGCTCCAGAGCGGTAGTACCGCTAGTAGCCCCCAGTCATAGTACCGCTGCGGCTTCGTGCTAGTACCGCTCACGAGTTGGATAGTGCGGTACTTCGCAGCGACAGTACCGCTCACGAGCGGTAGTACCACCCAACCACCGTGGTAGTACCGCTCGGGTCTGTCCTCTCCTGCCCTCTAGTCTCCACGGTAGTACCGCCCAGGGAAGCGGTAGTACCGCTATGATCAGCGGTAGTACCGCTGCCTCCTGCGGTAGTACCGCCCTCTGCGGGGCTGTTGTGGGGGGTAACGGTTGGATTGTTCCCCCACTATATAAGGAGGTCTTCTTCCCCAAAGTTGACCTACCTCTTCCCCCAAAAGCTTCATTGTTGCTCCAAGCTCCATTTTCGCCCGATCTCTCTCCCTAGCCAATCAAACTTGTTGATTTGCTCGGGATTGGTTGAGAAGGCCCCGATCTACACTTCCACCAAGAGAAATTTGATTCCCCCCACTAATCCTAGCGGATCTTGTTACTCTTGGGTGTTTGAGCACCCTAGACGGTTGAGGTCACCGCGGAGCCATAGTCCATTGTGGTGAAGCTTCGTGGTGTCGTTGGGAGCCTCCAATTAAGTTGTGGAGATTGCCCCAACCTTGTTTGTAAAGGTTCGGTCGCCGCCTTCAAGGGCACCAATAGTGGAATCACGGCATCTCGCATTGTGTGAGGGCGTCAGGAGAATACAGTGGCCCTAGTGGCTTCTTGGGGAGCATTGTGCCTCCACACCGCTCTAACGGAGACGTACTTCCCCTCAAAAGGAAGGAACTTCGGTAACACATCCTCGTCTCCACCGGCTCCACTCTTGGTTATCTCTTACCTTTACTTGTGCACGCTTATATTGTGTTGTATCCCTTCCTTGCGTGTGTGCTAGTTGTTGTTGCATCATATAGGTTGCCCACCTAGTTGCATATCTAGACAACCTACTTTGATGCAAAGTTTAAATTGGTAAAGAAAAGCTAAAAATTCTTAGTTGCCTATTCACCCCCCTCTAGTCAACTATATCGATCCTTTCATACGGGCTCAAACAGTCGCCGCGTGCCTGGTATGCTCGGTTGAGTCAGCGTCTTTGTTCCTTCCAAGGCAGATGCGTCCTTGTTCATATTTTCACATGGTGCTATTCAGATCTACATGCTGGTGTATGTTGATGATATTGTGATTGCTGGTTCTACACCTAATGTGGTGGATCGCCTTGTGCAGTCCTTGTTTGCGAGTTTTCCCATCAAAGACTTGGGCAGGCTGGATTACTTTCTTGGATTGGAAGCGTCCTTTCATTCAGGGGGCATGACATTGACACAGAAGAAGTATGCACTTGATCTTCTTCATCGCGTCAACATGGAGAACTGCAAGTCCACTTCCACTCTACTTGCTACATCCGAGAGCCTCTCGCGTCACAGTGGAGCATTGCTGAGTATCGATGACTCTTTCAGGTACCGCAGTGTAGTTGGAGCACTGCAGTATCTGACACTCACTCGTCCAGATATCTCCTTTGCCGTGAACAAAGTGTGCCAGTTCCTGTCTCAGCCTACGGAGGTTCATTGGGAAGCAGTTAAGCATATTCTAAGGTATGTCAAAGGTACGCTAGACACGAGACTACGGATTCGTAAGTCCAGATTTACTGGAGTCAGTATATTCACCAATGCAGACTGGGCAGGTTGTGTTGATGACCGGCGTTCTACTAGTGGCTTTGCTGTATTTGTTGGACCCAATCTTATATCTTGGAGTTCCAAGAAGCAACCTACGGTCTCGAGGTCTAGCACCGAGGCAGAGTATAAGGCATTGGCAAATGGCGCGGCCGAAGCCATTTGGATAGATACAGTTCTCACAGAACTTGGAGTCACATGGCAGCGCACACCCATATTGTGGTGTGATAACTTAGGGGCAACTTACCTGACGGCGAATCCAGTGTTTCATGCTCGTACCAAACACATTGAGATTGATTTCCATTTTGTGAGGGAACGAGTAGCTGTTGGTAAACTGGAAGTCAGGTTTATATCAACTGATGATCAGTTAGCAGATGTATTTACTAAACCCGCTACTCGACAGATGCTAGACCGTTTTAGAACCAATCTGAATCTTGTATGTAGTTCAGATTGAGGGGGCATGTAAAATAGGGTCTAGCATATTGTACATGTACACGTATTTGTATACGTATGTAATTGTATTCTGATCATCTATATATTGAGACGTGAGGCTGGATGTTAGCCACCCACGCAAAACCCTAAACCCTGTGTTCCAACTGATCCATTGTACCTGATTTTTGTTAAAGGAGACGGAATACATGAATATCAAGATGATATCAATTAAATATGGCCTTCATTGCACCTGATAGATTTTTGCAGGGCAATATCGTACATCATATAAAACTGGACAATCTTGAGCATATGAGAAAACAAAAACTAACTTTTAGCCCAAAGTATGTACAAAAATTACCTGACATTCTCGAACACCATGGTGAAGTAGTTGAACCAAGTTCGATCGGCCACACCAGCTTGTGTATGCATGCCTTTGGTACGGGCAACAATGGTGACACCAGGACTTGGGCCATCCATGACAGTCCAATCATTAACAGCCAATGTGCCAAACCCTGCCGGTTTTCCTGGAGGTAACAATTTCTACCTGGTTGGTGCCCGGCCCAGCGGCAATTTGGTGCAAGTACAAGTGCAAGTTTACCTCAGACTCGCACTGAAGAACACATGAGAGGGATGCAGATGGCATAAATAGGATGGAATGCAGGAGCAAGATCATGGAAAAGACAAGGCTAGGACTGGCCATGGCTAGATAGGAGGTGTATACGTAAACAGACTGTTTCCCTTGTTGTGTGTTAGCTGTGTGAGAAACACTTGAGTCTAGGGTCTATTTGTAGTGCTCCAGGACTAGCTAGCATATTCGTTCCATATCCTCTTGTTTCTTATTTCTTTGAGATGATACGTTTTATATCCTTTTTAGTTTCATTTCTTCAGCTGGAATTTTAATTTAGGATATACTACGCATGTGAGGCTGAACAATTCCTTGTACATGTATGATGTATCAACCCTCGGAGATCACAAAGGTCAGGTGCCTTTTGAGGAAACATACTACCCAATTTTTTTCTTTGTCATACAATATGTACAAGGTATTACTTTGAGAAAAAGGGTTTCCCCCCGCTTTGTATTACAAAGCAACCAACCGATACAACCGACGATAGAGGCTGGGGCGGAAGCAGCACAAACACGCCCAAAAGAAAGAAAAGAGAAAAAAGTAAAGAAACAAATGCCGATAACGGCGGATCGACAAAAACGACGAAGCCTCGTGACCGCTGCATCCACCGGAGATCGCCCACCAAGCTCCGAGACTCCGAAATGCCGGTACCTAACAACACCTCCAAGAACGGATGCGACGATGACGACGCTGCTGCCAAGGGTTTCCCCCGGTACACGGCGAGGAGAGATGAAGGGTAGCCCCGACGCCCTCCAGGAAGGTCCGGCGGCACCCTCAGGCACCACCGCGTCGGTGTCGGCCAAGCCAACAGAGATTTCTCCCGATCCCAGCCTCTACCTCAGGCACTCCGGAGCTCGCCACCAGACCGACCACCACCCTGCGCCAACACGGACATGAAGCTTCCCACGCTGTCTCACCACGGCACCGCGAAGATGGTCTGCACAACAGAGAAGAGGAGCCGGGACTAGAGCAACAGCACCGTCGGCATACGGGAGGGCCCCACCTCCGCTGTCAACGACGGTAGCCGACCGGACGCCATGGCAGGAGCCTACCGGGCCCGTGGCCCCACAGGCCCGGCCGGGCCCTCAAAGGCCCGGACAGCTCCCGCCTCCGCGCAGCAGCTGGTACGCTGTCGGCGTCGCTGTCCCAGTCCAAGCCGCTCCCCTGCCTCCCCATACAGAGAGCGTCGCGGTCGCGCCGGAGCCGACCCGCAAGAACCCAGAAGGGACCCTCCGGGCCCAGATCTGGGCCGGGGACGCGCCCCCGGCCGGCCAGCACCACCGGACCAGCCCACCGCCAAGAGGCGGCACCATCCACGGCGAGCACCGCCGGCCTCCACACCGGGACGCCGGAACGCCACCGGCCGAGGCGCACCGCCGCCGGCCATCACCACCCGAGCAGGGGAGGACCGCGCGCGAGGAAGGGCAAGCCCACCGCCGCCAGCATCATGCGGCCGAGGGCCGGCGGCGCAGGCTGACGGCGGCGGGAGGAGGGATGGGCGCGGGGAGGGGCTGTAGGCGCGCGGAGGAAGGGCCCCCGGCTGCCTCCGGGGAACAAGGGGGAGGCGGCACGGGGGTACGCGGACGTGGAGGAGGGGCGGGGGGAGGAGAAGGGGAACAAGGGGAGGAGGGGGCTGGCGGCTCCGGCGGGCTCCGGCCGCCGCGGCGGCGGCTCCGCGCGGGGGAGCCGGCGGCGGCGGCGGGGAAACCCTAGGGAGCGGGGATCAGCTAGAGAATTTGACCAAACTAAGGGAGGTTGGCATTTGTAACCTCACGGCCTTCACAAGGTATTACTTTGCCCACATGGTAATGTACCATTGACAAAGACTAAAATGCATTAGACGCCCATGCTTATCTTTACATCTAATTATATCTCGAGAGGAGCCGCAGCCTAGGTTTTCCACCTGGACAACGAGCAAATTGTCATTACTCCTATAATACAAAGTTCAAATCCAAGGATTGATGATGCATGTAAGCTAGATACATACTTGATCAAACGACATTTAATTATCTGGCCCGGTTTACCGCTTCGATTCGAGACACAAACGACGTGGTTGCTACTTCGGACCCCCCAGCCAAACCCTGGTCAAAAGCTTTCCTTCGACCTCTTCTTTCCACCGTCGCTTGTTTTGTTGAGGTGGCCTTGATGCCAAAGACAGGAGGGATGATGTAGGAATTCCTGGCCACACAACGTGATGCGGATGTGGCTATAGAGTGTTTTTGCGGCACAAACAACGGCCCACAATGGCTGGCCCATAGGATCCGGCAGCATCAAGCATCCTCTCCGATGGTGTTACATGCATTTCTTTTCGCCGCTCGACAACTTGTGTACATGGGCATGTCCGCACACATGGAGATGTACAACCATGGCTATGCACATGAGTGGATGTCATTGCATGGTGATATGGCTGCCGTAAGTGGTTTATTCATGGTAGGTGGGGGTGGCAACACGCGGTGACTTCAGTTTGGTGGTGCTCTTCAAATACAGAATCTCGAGTTCCAGAGGGGAAACTCTAGCTCATGCCTTCAATATTGATTGTACGTTGCAATGGGGCGATGTTTTGACATTGTTCCTTTGTTGGAGACGTTGTCCTGAGATTGCTTGGAAGTCCTATTCAATGTGAAAACTCATGATCTAGCCTCTATTAGATCGATGACAATAGTGATCATCCCTTTCCTAGAGGTGTCGTTGTTGGAGAACCTTTCTCATACTTTGGATTGTTCCATTGGCGCTGGTTGGTGTTTGTCACTGATGTGTGCCTTGATCGCTTTGACATGAATTTTGTAGGTCATGCCTTTTTATTAACAATTTGGCTGTGTGCAACCTAAATGTACAGGCTATTAGCGGTTTGTTCCCTGCCAAAAAGAAAGAAAGAAAGACTATCAACTATGCAGGCTAGTTTAAGACCATTCACAAATTATTATCAAGTGGTTCTGTAAATGTCAACTCCATTCACGAATCATGCATGACATCAACCATGTCAAATTATGGTAGAAGGTTTCACCACTAGCTTAGGAACAAAACTAATGAGTACCATAGGCCTGCAAAAAGTAAACCACTATATAGAAGGAAATTAATAATACTTAGTGGGCAATCTTCGTACGTGACAACCACCGAAATATAATACTTTGGACAAGTTTATCAATGCTACTTGGATGTTGTCTAATAAGTAGTGGCCTTCATAAGGAATTGCGAAAATCCAAGGATAACATCTTAATTAGCATACTACTAAGATTCGAAGATATACACTATCTTGAAAGTCAGTTGTGCCATTAGTCAGATGTGTATACAGTATACAATCCAATTTTATGTATATGTATGTCAGTATGTGTGCTCATCAACGGTTCGCCTTGTTTTGAAGCAACCCAGTCATCAGTATGATCGAGTGTTCGGACATATCCAGTATACACGTGTTTATAATTTTTAAGCTCTGATTTTCTGCCAACGAATTATTGCATACATGTATTGCTTGTGTGTAACCCATGCAGTGTGTTAGTTGATGTAACTTCATCAAATATGCGTCTACCTTCAATTGAACGGAGAACCTATCCTTCAATTATGGATCAAGTATGGGGTCTGACATTCCGTATGAATCTCGAGTACATTTACTTGTGTTTGATATGTCTGGTATGATTCAAGAAACTACTTGATCAAGACTACCTCCTTTCGATGCTACTGAAGCATCACACTACTCTGCTTTTGCTGTAGAATCTGCAATAGTGTTATGCTTGAACTCTTCCAATTAGTCCACTGCTTCACCCGTGAGGATGAAATCATAGCCCAAAATCAGTCATGAAACTAGCATCGTGTAACTATTTAGTTCACTGATGTTTCCTGTGGGTTTTATCTCGTTTTTCATCTGTGCTTTTTTCCTTTCCCTTTTTTCACTGTTATGTCGGTTTCAGTTCATTTGTTCCATTTTATTTTCATTATGTTGTTTTCATCCCTTTCCCTTCAGTGTTCTATTTTATGTTTCCTTTTTTTTACCTTTTCTGTTTTTTCTATCTTTCCTCTCTTTTTTGCCTATTTATATAAAAGGTCATCGTATATCTCAAAAATATTAATATTATATTAAGAAAAGTTTCACCATAAATTTAAAAAAGTTTCACCATGGATTACAAAAATGTCTGCCATGTATTAAAAAAATGTTCAACATATAAACAAAATTGATCAACTATATTTTGCAAATTGTTCGCTGAGTATTTGAAACTTTTTCATCGTGTATTAACAAATTTTTCAATGTATACTACAAAATGTTCATTGTGTACTTGAAAATTTGTTCAGCATTTTTTTACAAAAATCTTTACTCTTTTTCCTAAATTGTTCGATGTATATTACAAACGTTCAGTGTGGATTCAGAAAAAAAAATCAGCATATATATTCATATTTTCATCAATTATTTGAATAAAAAAACACTAGCAAAAAACCATGGCGCTACAGTTTACAATAAGTACAGTATCATTGCTACAGTACCAAAAAGAAAAGTACCTTTACATTGCGTTTTTTTAGTTAAACTGCAAATGGGTCTGGCCCAGTTGGAGCCTCGCTGCAAATGGTTCAGGCGTCCATTTTCTACGCCTGGCCAGCGGCCTGGGTCCTAACCGGGAGACAAAAGTGGTATGGCCCACTGATTCAATATTTTTTTAAAGGTAAAGAAGGCAACTGCAGGCAAGGAACAATCCAAACGCTTCAAGCCCAGGCTAGCCTGACCAGGCACAAATCAACGCTATCCCATGCCAGGCGCTAGTTTTTCTCCAGGCACAAAGCCAGGTCACCAACCAAACTACTCCTGTGTCCCTCATTGTGAGCGCCGCTACCGCGTGGCAGGACGGGCGCCCCTATTTTTTTTCTTTTGTTTGTTTCATTAAACATTGTTCATGATTTCAAACAAAAAATTAAATTTCAAGAACTTCACAAATTTGAAAAATGTCCTCGAATGAAATAATTGTTTGTTAGTTCAGAAAAAATGTTCTCAAATTTGAAAATTGGTCGTCATTTTTCAAAAATTTCGAGAGTTGATAAAATATTCCAAATTTGAACAAACGTTCTCCAATTCAAGAAATTGTAATGCATTTTGAAAAAATGTTGAAGAGTTTCATTAAATTTTTACAAATTTGCAAAAAATTGCGTGAACTTTCATAAATGTTCATGATTTCAAAAACTGTTGGTGAATTCTCAATTTTTCATGATTTCAGAAACTTTTTAAAAATTTGAAAAATTGATCAAGGATTTGTAAAAAAATATATTCATGATTTCAAAACATGTCCTGGATTTGTTAAACAGTGTTCCTGATTTCAAAAAATAAATCTTGTTTTACAAAAATATTCACAACTCAAAGGAAGTTCGTGATTCAAAATGTTCATGGATTTTAATATGTTTTTAAAATGAAAATAAAAATAATAAAAAACACAAACAAAAAGTAAATAAGAATAAAAGGAAGGGTTCTCAAAAAGAAAAAGAAAAGGAAAAACTAATATGAAAATAGAAAATGAAAAAGAATATAAAAAACAGAAGAAAAACAAAACAACTGGTTCTAGAAGTGGGCAACCCAATATGGTTAGTGCATAAGTTTCTTTTTTGGATGGGTTAGTGTGTTTGGTCTTCACGTGCTCCCCCTCCGTGGGCCTGGCCAAATAGCGAAAAGCAGCCAATATTTCCTATGAGCGAGCTTTTTTAAATTAAATTCTCCTGTGAGGGAGCGGATTCAAGTTTTTTTTCTTTTTTCTTTTTTTATTTATTTCATTTATATTTTAATAGGAAATATTCATGAATATAAAACAAAATGTACATGGAATACAAAATATTCACTAATATTTCTCAGAAAATAGAATATATAAGTTGTTAACTTTTTTAGAAATATTACTAACACATAAAATGTTGACAAAAATTAACAACTATTGTGATTTTTTGAAAACATTCACTAATTCAAAGTTTAGGTGATCTTAAAAATATATAAGGTTCACGAATTGAAATAAAGTTCACAAATAAAAAATAAAAAGAAATGTGAAGAGGAATAAAAGAAAAACAGGACAAATGCTTCCAGGACAGGGGAAGAATCTTCCCATGACCGCCTGAAATTTTCCCTTATTCCCAACTAATGTGCCAACCCAGTTGTATCCTGTAGTAAGGAAATTTATTTTGATGTGTATGGCAATAATAATCGGCGGACTGTTCGTATCTCTTTGGTATGCCACAACAGGTCTAGCCAATAAAATTTTATTTCAGGAAAAGCACTTGTATTTATCTCTTGTTTGTGGGAGCTTGGTAGAAAGAAATCAGATTAAAATGAGGGCATGTGTTTTGCCCTTTCATAGGTAATATATAGTGAATAAATATGGAATAAAAAATAATAAAAAATCGGTTGGCGAAACAAATATAGAAGATGAAGGATAAATGAATTTGGAACATTGGAGGACATTGTTAGTGACATTTCTTATTTGATGTTTTGCCGTTGTTTCGCACAGGGAGCTGAGTGAAGGGAACTGTGTTGGGCCGACCGATTTAAGCTATTATTTCTATCTGGTTTTTTCTGCTTATTTTTTCTAAATTTTCTTTACCCAATATTACATTTTCTTTCTTTTTCTTTTTTTTTTACAAAAAATCAGAATTTTTGTTGGAATTTTCTCGTTATTAGAATTTTATGTATTTTTAAGATATGTTCAAAAATTTAAAATGCTCAGAATTGAAAAACAAATGTTAGGGTCTTTGAAAACGGAACAAAAATAAAAAAATATTCAAAATTCCGATAAAATGCTCGAGTAAAAAAAGTAGATATTTTATCAAAATATTCACGAATGTGAAAAAAATATTCAGAAATTTTAATAATATGTTTGTATTTAAAAAATTATTACCAACAAGCTTAATAAAATATTTATATTTGAACGATTGTTCCGAAATTTTTAAAAAATGCTTCCGTATTTATATTTTTTATTTTTAACTAACTTTTTTGTGTTTTCTCGCAAACAAACTGATTTTTTAGGGGTGGCAAACAAACTTATTTTTTTAGAAGTGGCAAACAAACTCTCGAAACAGGCTTTCCCCCCGCTTTATATATAAAGCATTCACCGAACCAAGTACACGGCCGAACGATACAAGATTGTGAGGTAGGCCTCATACAATGGCGACCCCAAGATAGCCGGATCACATAGACCACCTACGCTACCGAAAGAAAGCATAGGGAAAACCGAGTACAACGCCACACAAAGACCTAAACACCTAAGCTCCACGACAACGCCCCCAGGAGGGAAAACGGCGTAAAACGTCGCCGCTGCCGAGTCCAGAGCGGACAAGGGTCTTCACCCGGAACCCTGGCACGAAGAGGAGCACCACGACGACGTCTTCAAGAAGATAATGGCGCCCGCGAGCGTCGCAATCGTCGGCGAAAAAGCGCAGAGCTTTCGCTCGGCAGCTCCCCAATGCCAGCATGAGATTTTCAGGACAAGTGCAGCGAATTCAGTTTTCCAGGTCCGGGTCAGGGCGAAGCCACTGCCAAAGACAGGGAGAGCGCCCGAGCCACCACCTCTACCCTCCTGCCGCCCACACGACCAAGAGAGAGAGTCACCACCACTGACATGATGCCCACCGGAGAGCCAACCATGCGGACCGCCATACGGAGCCGCCGCTCCGGCATCCACGTCCAAGCCACCACCATCCGTCCACATCACGGAGCACCAACCTCGGGAGGAGGAAAGAAAGGGATCTCCTTTCATTCCTAGCCCGACATCAGTCACGGGGTCTGGTTCGAGGCCCCCATAGTAGGGGGCGTCTACACCGGCATCCCAGTCAGTCCCGGTGGACTGGCAGGGACACAACCCAGTGACTACCGACGACCGCCGGCGATCCTGCTCGCACGACGCCTCAACCGTGGTCACCAGCGCCGATCGACCCGACAGGATAGTGAGGACCCGACCACCATACCCGCGAGGAGAGCACCACTACTAGCGAAAACGTTATACACAGAACTTTAGCACTTGTTAAAAAAGCACGCTACTACTAGACAGCAGTAGCGCGTGCAAAATAAGCGCGTTGCAGATGCATATATATCAGTAGCGCGTCTCACCGAAAACTCGCTACTACTAAAATTCCAACCGCTTAGCCGATGGGCTACACATAGTACTAGCAATCTTCCAAAAACCGCGCTACCGCTAATATACTTATAGCAGCGCGTTTATGCATAAAGCGCTACTGCTAACGAAAATAAAATAAAATGAGAAACGAATAGTAAAGTAAATGAAAATGAAAGAAATAGAAAAAGGAGAAAGGAAAAATATAAAATGTAAAGAAAAATAAATGAAAAAGGGAAAAAAGGATGAAGACTTAGCAATAGTGCGTTCGCTGAAACGCGCTATAGCTAACTTAGGTATAGCGCGTTTTCTGTAACGTGCTACCGTTATTTTTGACTTAACCCAAAAATGGTTTCCCCCGGCCACCACTGCTCCCCCAAATCCCCTCGCCCCACTTCGCCGTCGCCCCACTTCGCCGCCGTCTCCTGCCGGCATCGACGCCGCGATCATCGTCACCGCCGCCGCCCGAGGCCGCCCAGCCTCACCGCCGCCGCCTCTCGGGCCGCCCTCGACCTCACCGCCCCCGAGCCCGCCCAGGACCGTCGCCTCCCGATCCCGAGCCTGCCCTCGCCGCCCCTACCTCCGTCGCCGAGCACCTCCACGCCACCGTCTCTCCCCTCTCTGTAAGCCCCCCCCACCCATCCTTTTTAGTTAATAGATGTTAATGTTAAGTAGTAGATAATATTGATGTTTTTTAGTTAGGGTAATAATAGATGTTAAGTAGTAGATAATGTTGATGTTAATTAGTTCAGTAGGGTTTAGTTTTTGAATTGAGTTTGTTTAACTAGATGTTAATTAGGGCAGTAGGGTTTAGTTTAGAGTAAAGTTTAGATCAGTAGTTAACTAAATATAATATGCAAATTGAGGTTGAGAGAGCATGAGATTTGTGTAGATTTTCTTGTAGTGTCAAACTCTAGGACATGCAAATTTGAAGTGGTCAGGATATATGCAAATTCCTCAATTGTGTTTGCACATGTTTCGATTGTGCCCAAGTGGCCTTTTGTTGTTTCTAGGGAATGAAGCCGAGTGGCCTATTTTTTGCAAGAATGTTGATTCATTTCCGTTCCGGCAAATTTCAGGTTCTCGATTTGTCCACTTTTTAGCAAAGGTCATGCTGAAATTTGCCGTGAATTTCGGCATGACTTGTGCTACAAACTAGGACATATCGAGTGCCCGGGATTTGCCGCACCGGGAAGGAGTCAACGTTCCTGCAAAACAATAGGCCTTTTTATGTCATTATTCATTTTATTCGGTCTTTAATCATAGGAAACATGGCTAGCAACGATGAAGGACAGGGTTCTGGTGATTGCGACGACGTCTACCGGGCGGCAGACGAATTTTTGAGCCTTGCCGACGATCAACCGATGTTGTTGCTGGGCCCACCGGTGGCATCGGGGACTAGGACCGACACGCAGACCGGTGCTGAGACTGAGACCGGCGCTGAGACTCAGACCGGCATCGAGACCGGCGTTGAGACTGAGACCGGCGCTGCCTCGGGGAGCGGAGCCGGTGTAGAACCGAAAGCAAAGAGGCAACGGCTTCCTAACAAACTCAGGACTACTAGACTGGTGGTCACGGAGGTGGACGACGGCAATTTTGAGCCAAACACGCCCGAGGAAGGGCGCGCATGCTACGGCAATCAAATAGGCTGCATCGTACGGACAACCGCCACCATCAACGATGAGAAACTACAGAAGATAGATAATATGAGGCCCTCCCTCCTAGAGAAGCTACACCAGATATTCTTGTTCCCGGGCCGGAATGAAAAGGATTATAAAGATCCAGATAAGGACCTGGCAATGAAGAAGATAAACAAACACGCCATGAGCAAGTTTAGCGACGCGTTGGCCGCCTGGAAAACAAGGGTGAAAGCTAGGATCATCGACAAAAAGGAACCCTACTCCGAGATTGTAAAGGATAATCCGACAATCACGGTAGAGCACTTTGAAATATTCAAGGCGGCTTGCGAGGCCGAAGCTGCCAAAAAAAAGTCTAAGCACATGAAGGGGCTTCAAGAGAGGAACATTGGGAGCCACCACTGTCGGTGTCAAAACCGACGGATCTCGGGTAGGGGGTCCCGAACTGTGCGTCTAAGGTCGATGGTAACAGGAGACAGGGGACACGATGTTTACCCAGGTTCGGGCCCTCTCTATGGAGGTAATACCCTACTTCCTGCTTGATTGATCTTGATGAATATAAGTGTTACAAGAGTTGATCTACCACGAGATCATAGAGGCTAAACCCTAGAAGCTAGCCTATGGTTATGATAATGTGTCCGCCTATCCGGACTCTCTCCGGTTTATATAGACACCGGAGAGATCTAGGGTTACAAGGAGTCGGTTATATAAAAAGGAATCTACATGATTGATCGCCAAGCATGCCTTCCACGCCAAGGAGAGTCCCATCCGGACACGTAGAGGGTCTTCGGTCTTCGTATCTTCACGGCCCATCAGTCCGGCCCATGGCTAACAGGCCGGACGCCCGAGGACCCCTTAGTCCAGGACTCCCTCAGTAGCCCCTGAACCTGGCTTCAATGACGAGGAGTCCGGCGCGCAGATTTGTTTTCGGCATTGCAAGGCGGGTTCCCTTCTTCCGAACTCCAGGATAGTCTTCGGATGTCGTAAGCGCATCCGCTCCTGCAACATGAATACTAAACACACAACCATAGAGAGCATAATATTCCACGAGTCCAATCTGCTGACAACCTTTCATAAGATGACATCACGCCGCGGCCCGGTCATTATCCGAACCGTTTTCTCAACCCGTTGCTTGCACATATCGCGAGGCGGTTTTATTGGCACGTCTTGTCGAAGTAGAGATCGTGTCCCCTTATCACGGGATTCTCGTCAATACGGGTGTGGGTAACCCAACCGCGCCATTAGCACGGCGCTTGGGGAATAAGCGAGTATCTAGGGCAAGTGGGGAGGTGCATGACCCCTGCTGCCTTTATAAGGAGACAAGGACTCCTCTTTTTGTTTTCACCCACACCTTCTTCTTCCTCTGCTCATCCATTCTCGAGCTCCAACGCCCAAGCCTCCACCTTCTCCGCAAAAACAGTCCAAACATGTCCGGAGCGGGACGCAAGTGGATGGCCTCCTTCGTTACGAAGGAGGACATCAAGAAGCTTCGGGGGGGCGGATACCTGTCCACAGATATCGCACATCGGCTTCCGACCAAAGGGCAGATCATCCTACCCCGAAACCCCAGGAGTGGGTAGTATTCCTCTCTTACTTCGTCTGCGGGCTGGGATTCCCCCTCCACCCATTCATTCGCAGACTAATGTTCTACTACGGGCTGGACTTCCATGATTTGGCCCCCAACTTCATCCTCAACATCTCGGCGTTTATCGTCTTGTGCGAGGCCTTCCTCCGCATCACGCCCCACTTCGGCCTATGGCTGAAGACCTTCAACGTGAAGCCAAAGGTGGTGGCCGGCCAACAAGCGGAGTGCGGAGAAGGCATGGTGGGCAAGATACCCAACGTCACCTGGCCCGAAGGCTCCTTCGTGGAGACCGTGAAGGGGTGGCAATCGGGGTGGTTCTACATCACCGAGCCGTGCGACGCCAACTGGGCGGCGACACCCGAGTTTCGATCCGATGTCCCCATGCGGCTCACCTCCTGGAAAGAGAAGGGCTTAGCCTGGGGCTCAGTGGAAGAACTGACCGGACTTCAGAACTGCGTCAAAAATATGATAAGCAAGAAAATCAAGCTCGTCAACGTGGTCCAGGTTATGATCTTCCGCCGGATCCTTCCGTGTCAGAGACGGGTTTGCAATCTGTGGGAGTTTGACCCGGCCGAACACCAGACGCTGCGAGAGCTCTTCGGCACGAAGCACGAAGACGTCTGGAAGGTGCTTTTCATGGCCGACGAGGTACCACCGCCCATAACCGAAAATCGCGGAGTCAGCACGGAACACCGAGCCAATCCAGTAAGTTTCCATATTTTGCAAGATATGCCTTTCACCAGCTCATCCGCGCGCGGGGGGGGGGGGATCTAAACTTCCCTGCCAATTTTACAGGACTGGGTAGTGATAGCGGAGCAAATCAACTGTCCGGCTCCGCTACCTAAAGATCCAGAATCGCCTCTTCTAACGAAGATGTTGTTTCCGGCGCCCTATGAGGTGCCGGAGAAGAAGGCCAAGAAGACGGCCGCGGGGACCAGAGAAGGTCTCCGGCGCAAAGTCGCGTCGGGCACGACGTCCGAAGACACTGAGACGGACTCCTTCCCTGAAGACGAGGAGGAGGAGGAAATCCCTTCCTCCCCCATCGGGGGGAAAAAGAAGAGGAAGGCCGCCACGCATGGGGAGGCCGAGGTGCCCAAGAAGGAAAAAACCTTCCTTCCGGACCACTCCACCGCAGCCACCAACAGCGGCGAGGAGTGGGAACCCAGGGTCAAGCCCCTGGCTAAGTTGTAAGTATCCGAACACAATAGTATTTCCAGTATGTTTGCTTTGCCGCTTCTTAACATGCTAGACATGCACCTGCAGCCCAGCCAAATCCAACATCGAGATATCCTCCTCTTCGGAGGAGTATCTGGACCCGTCAGCGATGAACAGTGATGTATTTCCGACAGCCTCCTCCCCCAGGGCCGCGGACGACACCGAGGTGTCGTCTCAAAGGACACCGGGCCAAGGGGGGACAGTTCTGGATACGCCCTCAGGCAAAATCCCAGTCGCCGGGAACATGGGGGGAAAGACCCCCATGGATTCCGATAACGGGGGCAGCAGCCAGTCTGGCCCTCAGCCGAATACGGCTCCGGAAACCCAAGTGGTTCCGGATTCAAGCAGGCAGCCTCTCCCTAAGGAGGGCGATCCGCATGTGCCGATGGCCTCTGTCCATCCAGAGGCATCGGACAGCTTGCTGGAAGCGCTTCGCAGCGCTTCCGTTGATGAAGAACACCGTACTCTTATGAGTACGGTGATTGAGAAGGTCAGGTCCGCAAAAAGCGGATTGACCGAAGCCTACGCCAGCCTTCTAACAGGCTTTGAGGTAAGTAATAAAACTGTGAGAGAATATCACCGTGTAGACAGTAGCCCCTGATGCTCTGTTTGGTGTTCGGAAAGAAAAGCCGAATAGAGGATCAAATAATATTCGCAAGAGTCTAACATGAAATGTCTATGTGAATAAGCAGGCGTCACTGCTGGCTACTGCCGCTCGTACTACAGAGGTCTCTAGACTAAAGCAGGACCTGGAGCGGGCCGAGGGAGAGCTCGTCCTCATGAAGAGGCAGCTGGAGGAAAGCCGAGGTACGAAATACCCTGCCTGTATACTTATTAAGGGCAAATGGTTTATGCTGATAAAAGCATCATGAACTTTTATAGGGGCGACGACCGAAGTGGTGTCCCTTAAGAAGGCGTTGGCCGAGGAAGAAGACAAAGCGGCCAAGGAACACGCCGCGCGCGAGAAGCACGAGGCCCGGGTCAGCGAGGTCCAGCAAGAGCTCCAGGATATCGTCCAGAAGTACGAGTCCTTGGAGCGTGACTCGAAGACTCAAGAGTCCGAGATTGCCAAGGCCCTTCAGAGCGCACAAGATGCCAGAACCGAAGCTCAGAAGGCCCGCCAGGAGATCCAGGCGGCCGAGAGGATTGCGGCGGGTAAGGCTTTTGTTATGCAAAGCAAGCATGTAAAGGAGACATTCTTTTTACTTACCCGAATTTGGAATTCTCCAGGAGCATTTGCGGATCTGCCGCGCAGCATATCAGATGCCGCAGAGTTCTACCGAGCCAAAGAAGGGAGCTCAACGGAGAAGTTGTTCTGGTCTCAATATCTTGGGGCAGAACATCCGATGCCCTTGAGCGACCAGCTGAAGCAATTGGTCGAGCTGCACAAGGCAGCCGAACTGGCCATGAAGGACCTCATAGTCCGGCTATGGCCTGCCGAGCCTATGCCCAGCAGCTACTTCGGTCTCGTGAAGCGGCTTGTGAGTGCCTGCCCCCGACTTGAGGTCATAAAGCGGTCGGCTTGTATTGAAGGTGCGCGGATGGCATTTGCCCGTGTCAAGATGCACTGGGCGAAAATGGATGCCAAGAAGCTGATGACCGAGGGGCCGCCTGAGGGTAAGGAGCATCGTCGACCCGAGCTGTATTATGATAGTGTCCTGGAGGGGTCCCGCCTTGTGGCGGAACAATGTACTAAGGATGTAATCTTTGAATGAATGTACTCATTATATCCTGTAATATCAAACAAGTTCATTTGCGTAATATAATGCTTTTTGATTTAAAATTTTACCTCCTCTGCGGCCGTTTACAAAATCTGAGAGTTGGCCAGTCGTCGTCTTCTGCCCCCGTGTAACTAGTACAGGGGTGTTCGGGATAAATCTAAACACTCTTATCCACATTTTTTGGTCCTTTAAGGAGGTGTTTAGCGCAACGAACAAGGCAATCTGACTATATAGCTTTATCACCCTCACTTGGCCATAGAAGTTCTATAATTTTAAATTTTGGCGTAGCCCCTGGTATTCGGAAGGCCGAACTTGGGACGCTATACACGCCTAAACGGGACAAAGACTGATTCTTCGCATGAAGTGGAAAAAATCTTTAAGGATTTGAAACCTCTCGAACAGCGACCAGCTCTCGCCGCATCATGACAGTCAGTTTTCGGCTTTCTCTACCGAGGTGCTCGTCCGGAAGAACCGGGACACAATCGCAGTAGTTCTCCCTTTGCTACCCTAGCCGATATAGCGGAACGTAGGGTAACAAGCACAGGAGCCGGGCAACCCAACTATTGACCCAAGACATGATTCGGAGCTGATGCATATAATGCTATAAGTTCGGGGTGCCGCACTGTTGAAAGTGTTCGGACTTTCTTGCCGTGTTATGGGGTACACTGAAGCCCCTGGCGAACTGAATGTACCAGAATGTACGGGTGCAATTTGTAATAAATAAACAGTTAAGGGAAAGAATAAAGTAATAAGCTGGCGTTGTAATTCATTTGAACAATATGTCGAGGCGTATGTATCCAAGTAATGCAATGAGCAAATAGGGCTATTTAACATGCCGTAACCAAGAGCGAGCTGCGTGTGGGTATGTAAAACAGGTATAGCGATCATTAGCAGAGACCACCTGGAGATTCCCTTTACACGTCAATGCTCCTTGCTTCCTTGGTGTATCCGTCCCGTGATGGGTCGATGATCAGGTTATCGGAAGAGCCTCAAAAGGAGAGGAACCTGCAAGAGAGAAAAAGGTGAAGGTATGCGGGTCCGGGGCGGTTAAGCCGCGTTGTGGACCGCGGTCTGGCTGTGCCTCCGTCCATGCCCATGGTATTTTAAGTGCGTAATTATTTTCGCGTGGCGCGAATTTCACCGCTTGACCGGGACTAGGACGGAGGCCGATTGCTAGGCGAGCTCCGGACGGACCGGATGATCCTGTGCAAAGTACGTCGGACTCGCTTGACGGTGTCCGGGGGATTTATTGCCGAATTGAGGGTCTGCCTAAGAAGGCTGCTCTATACTTCTGCTGCAAGGGCCGCAGTGTGCTCCTCCGTACGGAGGGAACGTTCTGTATTTCCATTGACTGTTATAACACCGCGGGGTCCGGGCATCTTGAGCTTAAGATAAGCATAATGTGGCACTGCATTGAATCGAGCAAACGCAGTCCGTCCGAGCAGTGCATGATAGCCGCTGCGAAAGGGGACGATATCGAAGATGAGTTCTTCGCTTCGGAAGTTGTCCGGAGAATCGAAGACAACTTCCAGCGTAATGCAGCCCGTACAACGGGCCTCTACGTCGGGGATGAATCCCTTAAAGGTAGTCTTTGTGGGCTGGATCCGTGAGGGGTCAATGCCCATTTTCCGCACTGTATCCTGGTAGAGCAGGTTGAGGCTGCTACAGGCGTCCATAAGGATACGTGTCAGGTGGAATCCATCGATGATCGGATGGAGGACCAGCGCGGCCGAACCGCCATGATGAATACTAGTCGTATGATCTCGACGATCGAAGGTGATTGGGCATGACGACCACAGATTAAATTTTGGGGCGACAGGCTCTACCGCATAGACGTCCCTGAGTGCGCGCTTGCGCTCCCTTTTGGTGATGTGTGTAGCATATATCATGTTCATCGTTTTGACCTGAGGGGGAAACTTCTTCTGTCCCCCTATATTCGGCTGCAGGGGCTCCTCGTCATCGTCCTCGCTCTGCGATCCGTTTTCCTTGTTCTCGGCACTTAACTTGCTAGCTTGTTTAAAAACCCAGCAATCCCTGTCGGTATGGTTGGCTGGTTTGTCTGGGGTGCCATGGATTTGGCACGGACGGTCGAGTATGCGGTCCAAGCTGGATGGTCCCTGATTGTTTCTTTTATACGACTTCTTCCGCTGACCGGACTTGGAGCCGCTGAATCCGGCGTGAACTGTAGTGTCATCGGTGTTGTCGCCGTTGCCTCGGCGTTTGTTTTTGTGGCGTCGGGGATTGCTGTTGCTGCTTTTGACCATGGGGGGGGGGGGCTGCCTCGCTGGCTGTATTTTTACTGTGGGCTAGCCAAATGTCCTCTTCCGCGCAAAAGCGGGTCATGAGTGCCGTAAGGGCTTCCATAGATTTTGGCTTTTCTTGGCCAAGGTGGCGGGCAAGCCATTCGTCACGGATGCTATGTTTAAAGGCCGCTAGGGCTTCGGCATCCGGACAGTCGACGATTTGGTTCTTTTTAGTTAGGAACCTAGTCCAAAACATCGTGGCTGATTCTCCAGGTTGTTGACCTATATGGCTTAAGTCATCGGCGTCTGGTGGCCGGACATATGTACCTTGGAAGTTGTCCAGGAAGGCTTCTTCCGAATACTCCCAACTGCCGATGGAATTTTCAGGCAGGCTGTTAAGCCAGTGCCGAGATGGCCCTTTGAGCTTTAGTGGGAGGTATTTGATGGCGTGGAGATCATCTCCACCAGCCATGTGGATATGGAGAATAAAATCCTCGATCCATACCGCGGGATCGGTTCTGCCATCATATGATTCCATATTGACGGGCTTAAACCCCTCGGGGAAATCATGATCCAGTACTTCATCTGTGAAGCAGAGGGGGTGTGCGGCGCCTCGATATCGGGCCGCGTCGCGACATGGCTCTGATGGAGTCCGTCTGCGGCATTCGGCTCGAGCGTGGTTACGTTTGTCACGTCCGAATAGGTAGCCGTCGTCGTGTCTCGAGGCACGTCCTCGCGATCCGTAGATCGATCTTGTATGTCCTGCTCTACTGTCCAGGGTTTGCCGGAGGTCGTACATGTGATCTCGAGTTGTTTTGTCTCTATTTTTACGAGGCGGTGGGGCAGGATGCTGCTCAGCTTGAGCTGCCGCTTTATCCCGACCGCGGGGTGGTCAGTCTGCCGCACCGCTTCGAACTCGAGGTGGTCGCTCCGCATTGTGCGAGGGAGGTATGGGCTTCTCCGGCGCCTCCTCGTCGAACTGAGGTAGCAGTTTGCGTTTTGGGTAGCTCTTGGCTGGGCGCTTAAGGCCGTATTCTTCAGCTGTCAGGACATCAGTCCATCTATCGACAAGCAGATCTTGTTCAGCTTGAAGCTGCTACTGTTTCTTCTTCAGACTTCTTGCAGTGGCTATGAGTTGAAGCTTAAAGCGCTCCTGTTCCAGAGGGTCCTCAGGCACGATGAAGTCTTTGTTGCCGAGGCTCGTCTCTTCTTCGGAGGGCGGATGGTAACTATCGTCCTCCGAATTTTCTTCTGCAGCCTGTTCGTTAGGGTTGACTTTCCCTGGCTCCCGATTGTCTCGTTTGACAGTCTGCTCATCGGGCTCTTCTGTTTCTTTGGCGCCATTCGGAGTGTTGTCGTTTCCTGCATCGGTATTGTTGTCCCTGCTGCGGCGGGATTTAGAGCGGCGCCGCTGACACCGGCGCTTTGGCTGTGTTTTAGGGGGTCCTCCTTTCCTGGACTTTCCTTGTCATTGCCGCTGTTATTTTTCGGCGTGTCTACCATGTAGATGTCGTATGAGGAAGTGGCCGTCCAACGTCCAGTAAATGGCGGGTCCTGGCCCTGCTCCTGATCGGCATCGTCGTCCATACCGTCGATGTCTTCGGAGCCGTAGTCAAGCACGTCGGTTAAGTCATCGACGGTGGCTATGAAGTGGGTGGTGGGTGGGAAACAAAATTCCCCCTCCTCAGCCCCTTGCCCGAACTGGTCGTAGTTCGGCTGTGAGTTCCCTGCCAAGGACAGGTTCTTAAAAGAGTCTAGCACCTCGCCCAAAGGTGAGTGCTGAAAGATGTCTGCGGTGCTGAACTTGAAGAACGATAACCGATCGAGTTCAGTATCTGCGGACTCGCAGGGTTCGGAACTTATCGCCGGAGACGAGTCCGGGGTTTCGTTGATACACATATCATATGAAGTAGAACCTGTGCGCGGCTCCAACGCCGCGGAATCGACAGCCTCCATGATGGGGTTAAGCTTCCCATCTTCGGATGACCCGATCTGTTCCGGATCTAAGGCCAGAGTTGTTACAGGAGCTATCTCCTGGATGCGGCCCGATGACAGGTTTAAGCCATGTTTATCGGGGCGAAGGGGTGCGGTTGCCGCGGTCGCCAATCCATCAGAGATCGAATCTCCGCGGATGTCCGCGACGTGGTTCAAGCTTCCGAATCTGACCTAATGGCCAGGGGCGCTGCTATCGATCTGCTCCAGATGGCCAAGCGAGTTGGCCCGCAGTACGAAGCCGCCGAATACGAAGATCTGCCCGGGGAGGAAGGTTTCTCCCTGGACAACGTCATTATAGACGATCGAAGGGGCCATCAGACCCTTTTGCCGACGGCACAGTGGAACTCTCAATGAAAGCACCAATGTCGGTGTCAAAACCGGCAGATCTCGGGTAGGGGGTTCTAAACTATGCGTCTAGGGTCGATGGTAACAGGAGACAGGGGACACGATGTTTACCCATGTTTGGGCCCTCTCTATGGAGGTAATACCCTACTTCCTGCTTGATTTATCTTGATGAATATAAGTGTTACAAGAGTTGATCTACCACGAGATCATAGAGGCTAAACCCTAGAAGCTAGCCTGTGATTATGATAATGTGTCTGCCTATCCGGACTCTCTCCGGTTTATGTAGACACCGGATAGATCTAGGGTTACAAGGAGTCGGTTACATAAAAAGGAATCTACATGATTGATCGCCAAGCATGCCTTCCACGCCAAGGAGAGTCCCATCCGGACACGTAGAGGGTCTTCGGTCTTCGTATCTTCACGGCCCATCAGTCCGACCCATGGCTAACAGGCCGGACGCCCGAGGACCCCTTAGTCCAGGACTCCCTCAACCACCTCGCAAGCCGTGGTTACGGCGGGGAGAGGTCCAAATGGTCCAAGGAGGACGCGGAAGCCGCGAGTCTGGGCATCCCAGACCCCTTGGCGGAGTTCATCGTCCCGCACGAGCGTGACGTCCTCAGGGCCCGACACCGTTGGGACCAAGTGAATAAGGTTTACGAGACAAACGCGGTTACGACGGAGTTCATTAGACTGCTGGTAATTTTAGTTTTTCTGATCAATTCGACTGCACATTAGTCATATTTGTAAACGATCCTTGTGCCTTTTGCAGAGAGAGCAGCACAGGATTGCAGCCGAAAGCGACTCGCCGTCTGATGCATTGGCGAGGCCCAAGTGGGACACTCCATTAAACCGGGCGTTGAACATATTGAAAAGACTCCCGGTGGAGACTCGACCGTCGTATGGACGCGTGCACGGTGTCGGAGACGATGCCACGTGGAAGAAGTACTACCGTGAGACCACGGAGGAGAGAAAGGAAAGACGGAGGTTAACTGAAGAAAACATCGACAAGAAGGTTGAGATTGCGGTTGAGAAGAAATCATCTCAGACAGTCGCAGCAGCGGTACCTTCCGCAAAACAGGTGGTTGTAGATATGTCTACTTCCTTGGTTCCGGCCGTTTTCAATTGGACCAGGCAAAATCCAGAAAAAAATGCAGCGGACTTTCCCCTTGCTGACTTCTTGGGGAGCAGCTCGACTAGCGTTGCACCAGCACCTGCTCCCGCACCGGCTCCTGCACCTGCTCCTGCACCGGCTCCCGCACCGGCTCCGGCAACGGACATGCTAGGCGGTGCTTCGTCTTTGGCTGAGCTCGACGCCCTCACGGTATCTGTCACACCGGCCCCCTTCAGTAAATGTATAATCTCCCGTTTTCGTTGCCTTTCGGATGTCTCACGTCGCAGACTTTTCTTTCCAGGCCGACGAAACCCCGTGCACCATATTAGTAGCCGGGAGCACACCCACGAGCACGCAGCCTCAGCAAGGTATGAACATCAACACCCCACCTACCCAATTAGCATCGGGTGTCGGGTTGGGTGAGAGCGGACGGGGTAAGGTAGAGGCTCCATTAGTCGCGGATGACTCGCCATGGATGAGGATGAGGATGACGATGGCATTCAACAGTATGTCTATACTGGCGCCTACTCAGGGTTTGAGCGTCATGAGTCGGTGCCTGAATTGCAGTCTCCGGAGGCTGAACGTATTATGGACGACCTTCCGGTAGTAAAGAAGTCTACGAAGAGAGCAAGGAAAGGCAAAAAAGCTGATTCTATGATCCAGCCGCCTCAGCAGCCTCGGGTTCAAGACCGTATAGATATCCCCGGTGCGGATAAATGGCATATCCCCGGTCAACCAATCCTACCTGCAAGAGCGCTAGGGGCCAGATTCGGCGATCGAAGGAGACTCCATGACGATGTGCTGCGGATAGAGAAAGGCCTCATGTCCTCGAAAGATCCAGGATACCCACTCTACGTGGTTAACGTTCCGCGGTAATTGTCGTACGTCGACTTCTTCCCCGCGGATAAGTTCTTCCTTCGATTCGATTACATATTCGACATGTTTCACGTGAAGAAGCTGGATTTTACGTTTGTTCGCCTTTATGCCTTGCACATGAACTACATCATCGGGGTTGAGCAGATACCTCATATCTGTGTCGCTGACCCGTACTTCATGCACGAGGGCTTCTTGGGAGTCTGCGCAAAGCACCGTGAATACGCGTGGGAATACATCGTCAGTTTCATGCTCGCCAATAAGGACAAGGAGGCGATTCTCGTGCCTTATCATCCCCTGTAAGTCATCCGCGCGGATATCCTTCCTTCGATTTCAATCATTCATTTGCACGGTGGAGGCTAATTAATTCGAGGTGTACTTATTTTGCGCAGCGGCGGGCGCGCCGTCCTCATCATCCTCTACCCTCGATACTCCCACGCTCTTTACTTGGACTCGTCGAGGAACATTCACAAAAAGGATTACACCCACATCAAGGATGTTCTCGACAGTACTATGTTTTACTACGAAGCACGGGGTGGAGAGGTCAAGGACAAGAAGAGAAGGGGCAGCAGGCTCGCCTTCGGCCATAAGACCGACTTCTGCTGCATCCAGCAACCGAGTGATTCTCTTAATGATGGATTCTATGTCCTACACCACATGCTGGAGTACAGACGGGATCACCAGAACCTTCACATGTCACCTACATCCGGTGATGCCCATATTTAGCAATGGGCAAAGAACGTAGGAGATATCGAGGATCATCGACTTCGAGCTGAGTTCTATCACATCTAGCGCGAACTTGCCCAAATCATCATGAAGGAGGTCGTCAGAAAAACAGGGATGTTCTACGAAGAAGGACAAATGTCGCGGGAAGACGTCCGAACACGGGTAGCCTCTCAGCGTCTCGACCTGAAGCCTTTCACTAGGCTCGGGGACTATCCCCCTGACTTGGATGGATGGCACGACATGTTGGAGTGATTGTCGATATATGACAATGTATCCGTTTAGTCCATACTTTCTGTATGACGAAACTTTGAGTTATGCACGACGAAACTTTATTTGTGATGTAATTAAACCGTCCTCCTCGACTAGCGACGATCACTCTAGTTAGGGCATTTTGGGTACGATCAACTTTGTTATTTATGCTTATGATATGTTGCTTCTATTTTTGCCAAGTCTGTCTCTTTCTGTTGCTCAACTATATATGTTGCATATCATCGACTCATGTGACGATGCAGGTGCATAGATCATCGATGGCGAAGAAGTGCTACGCCAGGAGTATATATACGACGAGTGGCCGGAGTGTCAGGCCCAGGTGTACCGGTTTCCGGTTTCCGAGCGACAGGCAGTAGTTAGTTTAGGTTCACGCTAATGCGAGAGAGGGATACGAACTCATGTACTGCATAGTTCCGCTCTCACTCAAAGTGATAGCTCTTCTCGCGTATATCATTGTTTAGATGGATGACGATGTAGTTGCAAGTAATCGAGTCTTGTATCGCTATTTTTGAGATGATGACGAGAGACCACTTTGTGTTGAATGATGATTATGATGATGACATGATTTGATGAGACTAGTTGTATGTATATGCTATGATTACATTTGTATGTGTATGATATGCTAAAGATTATTGTATAAAGCCTATTCAAGTACAAAACAAATATGCAGAAAAAAACTAATAAAACTAGCAGTAGCGAGTGGAACAAAGTTAGTAGTAGCGCTGTCTTACCAGTAGCGCTTCCTTCCAAAAAGCGCTGCAGATATTAGCAGCAGCGCTCTTCACCAAAGCGCGCTGCAGCTATCCATGTATAGCAGTAGCGTGGGACGACATTCGCTACTGCTACACGTTAGCTGTACCGCCTTATCAGTAGCGCGACGTCTCGCGCTACTGATAGGCAAAATACCCGCGCTACTGCTAGGGTTTTCCCTAGTAGTGCACGAGCACCACCCGCGAGCACATCCCAGGCAAGCCTGACCTCTCCTACCCAAAGCTCAAGCTCCGATCCGCCCCGGGCCCCGGACTGGCCCGCCCGAGCACGAACTCTAGATCTGGACCATCCCGTCGGTCCAAACCCCGGAGATGGAGGGCCGCACCACCACCCTGCGCTGCCAGCACCTTACCAGGCGAGATCCACAGTCCACACCGCCTCCACCCACCCGCCAGAAGGCTCACAAGGACCCCCGCCACCTCCCTGCGCCGCTAGCCGGCCGCCCAACGACTGATCCAGTCGGATCTGGCTGCACGCCCGCACCACCACTGGCCCGCGGCCCTGTGCACCAGGCCGCCGCAACAGCCGCGCCGCGCCTGGCCAACAGATCCACCTGAGCCAGACCGCCTCTGCACCGAAGAAGGACCGAAGAGGACCCCGCCGCCGGCCCGGAAGAAGCCACCGCCACGCAGCCGTCCGCGTGCGCCATGCGTCCAGCAGCCACCGCCGCCAGCCCGCACCGTCGCGCCGCGTCGCCCCGCTCCCGCACCGCCACCCTCGAGCGGGAGGAGAGGAAGGCCCCGCCGCCGCCCAGGCCGACCGGGCTGTGCCCGGTGACCCGCGGCAGCGACGGCGAGGAGGGGCGGAGGAGGGAGGGGGCGGGAGACGGCGGATCTGGGAGCTCCCCCCGGCCACCCGCGGGGATGGCGCGAGGAGAGGCGAGAGAGAGGAGGCATGGGGGAGCTGCCCGGTGGCAAACAAACTGATAACCAAATATAAAATTAAGGTTAACAAATTGCTGTAGTTCCCACTCACTACAGTTTTGTGCCATCGAGGGTCACGCCTGTGCAATCAAGCCGCAAAACTGATGCAGAGAGCGTTGTGTAGGGGTTCCCATCAGGGATTGGTTTCCTATCTGACGCACTTTGCATCAAAGCATCTTCAAATCAAGCATGTTGCGATGCGATATGGGCCAGGCCCACTTTTAGTACGCCAGTGGATGCCTTTTTATGGTATAATAGTCTCAGGCGGTTTTCTTTTCTGACAGTTTTGTTTGGGTTATTCTGGTTTTTCAAGGTGATGTTTTTTTTCTTTTTTCGTTTTACGTGGTTTTTTCTTTAGTTTTCTTCTGTTTTTTCTCAGTATATCCTTTTAATTTGTATGTTATTTTCATTTTATTTTTAAATTGATATATTTTTTAAAAATTAATGAATGTTTTTAAATTATGGAATATTTTTAAATTCACGATTTTCAACCATTCATTAAGATTTTACAAATAAATGAACATTATTTGAATTTAAAAAATATATTTCAAATTAGAGAACATTTTTAAAATACAAGAATAGTTTTTTAAGTTCCTAAACAACTTTTTTATCATTTTTTTTCAATCTGTAAAAATAATGCAGCAGCCATTTTTAGAGGAAAATTGGTTCAAAAACCGAAAGTTAAAATTTAAGAAAATAGCTATAGAGTGGAGCGCTCCACGCATGCCATCGTCAACCGGCCCATATCCGTTGCCGTGTGCTATTCAACGATGTCAAATTGGGGGCTCATATCAAGGACATAGATTTGCCTAAAAAATTAAGGGCATAAACATTGATTAATATATCGGACAGAATTATGGCATGGTAATAAAGGAGATTGGAGGTGGGAGGAGTACTTTTCTTGAGAGTGTATTCTCTCATGAACGGTTGGGATCAAATGTGGAGGCGCATAGGCTGGCGAGGGCAGCAAGTACTTTTAACTTGTTGTCGCCAAGTTTGGCTGGCTGTCTACAACCCCCCCCCCCCTTTCACAAACGTTAATGAATGAAGTTCGTCTGTTCTCGTACACAAAATTCAAGGAATGGACAGTTATATTTGTGTCGACGCCCACTCAAAAGAAAAGAAAAAGTCAAGGAACGGATGAGGCCTCCTGCTTGCTATGAGAACCGGCTCTGTAATAAGGAGGTGCATTCGTTAGCTAGTTGCAGAGTAATGTTGGCCATCATGTTTGGCTTATTGGCCATTGGTATTTAGTCTCTATTGAATCCCTTCTATAGTTCGGTGGGTACTCTAGAAAAATCAAGTCTGAACTTGTACCAAATAAAAAATATCAAGCTCCAAGGGAAAAGCTTAGAACTTCAGCACTGACAATTTCTAGAACTGGCTATTCGATGCTGGATAGGATGCACATGAGCATATCTACCACGTCTCATATGCTAATTGATTCTGGTACTAGATGCTGGTGGGATCCGAGATGTAGTGGAATTCGAGATATAAAACAGGGCACATCTATTCAGCGGTCTCTTTTTTTTTGCGCAGCGGTCCCGATAACTTCCATGTTGTCCGAGAGTTGTACACTGCAGATCCAAAGAGATCATGAATGAATATAGTTCGTTGTAAAGAAAGAAAAACATGATTATTTTCTTGAGCAGGGAAAAACATGAAAGAATAAAGACTTGAGTTTAGAGCGAGTAAGGGCATCTCCAAGGCACTGTCAAATTTGGTCCGGCATCCGTTCACGGACAGACCCTGTCCACGGACATTGATGTCGGAGGCTGCCATCCAACATTGTCCGCACACATTTCGAACACTTTTTCAACAGACGGGATGAAATACATGCAATCCAGGTGATATTCATGGAAACCGGACTTCATTACAATCCGGACAGTTCTCATCCAGAAATAAGAGAAGGATGTCTCACCGAGCCTCCTCATAGCTCAGACGAATCCGTCCGTTGCGTTCGCTTGATGCGTTTCCCGCCGTCAGATCGACCGTGTGGAAGAGCTCGGCCGTTGGATCTGGGAGGAGCACTATAGGAATGAATAGTTATCCGTCGTTCGTGCCACCGCGCGTAATAACAGTGCCCCGCCGAGGGCGTTATCGTCATTTCACTCATGGGCGTATAAATCCAGCACGCCCGTGGTGAGCCCTAGCCGCCTCTCTCTTCCTCCCCCTAGCCGTCTCTCTCTTCCCCCTGCCCATCACGAGTGCGGGATGACCTAGCCGCCTCCTCCCGCACTCGCGCCTCCGCCCCGCGCCTTCCCCGTGCCCAGCTCCTCCCGCCTCGCCGCCGCTACCTCTCCCCTCCCGCGCGCCTCCTCTCCTCCGACCCACATCGCCGCCGCCGCCACCCACCGCCTCGAACGGCGCCGTCGGCGGCCAGATCCGCCGCAACAGAGCCTCCCCACCCAACGACGATGAGCAGCAGAGGAGGGAGGACGAGGAGCATGACGGCGGTGGCGGCGGGGAGCAGCAGTAGCAGGCCAAGGCGGCGCAGCAGCAGGCCTTCGGCGATGCCGACGAGCAGCAGCGGAGGGAGGATGAGGAGCACGACAGCGGCGGCTGCAGGGAGC
Organism: Triticum aestivum; assembly: GCF_018294505.1. Classification (NCBI taxonomy): domain Eukaryota; kingdom Viridiplantae; phylum Streptophyta; class Magnoliopsida; order Poales; family Poaceae; genus Triticum; species Triticum aestivum. Next base: position 5,002,504 of record NC_057796.1, on the reverse strand, counting down.
GGTGCGGCGCTGCCAAGGCCGTGCTGGAGCGGCTCGACGCGCCCGCCACGTGCGCCGAGGAGCCGGCAGCTGCCAGGGCTAGGGTTTCGGTAGTTGGCTCCAACACCGGCGGCTATGTCCGGTGATTTCATCCCCTCCCCTCCTTCATCCTCATCTCTCTCTCTCTCTGGCCGCTCCTCCTCCCATCGTCTTGGCTTGCAGGTTGCCATCGTCGCGGAGCTGGACCAGATCATGGTGTCCCCAAACTTTTTAGGCTGCTGCTCCTGTGTCCATGGCATCCCGGAGAAGCAAGGTGTGTTTCTGCTACTCCCTACACCGCTTGATATTACTATTCCTCCATTCATAGCAAGAGTTGTGCTGCTGCTACTTCTGTTGTTATGTCTTGCTTTAATTGCTAGCTTCAGTGTATTAACACGTTATTATATGCAGGGTTCTGCTGATGGTATTGTCAAAGTGGCTGGGCGTTGTCATCTTCTTTTGCAGGTATTACCATGTGGTCATTATCCTTTTCAGAACAACTATTTTATTAATGTTCTCAGATCCCCATTGCCTAGGCATTATTCTCATATCTCTTCTTGCATTTTTTCCATATATTATGAATTCTCAGGAGCCCAGCACCGTGTCACTTTAGGGTGTTGTACTCTTTTCTTTTTTGTCTTGATTCTGGTAGGGGCCAAAAGAATTTGTGCTTGTTTTTAGTGGGGTGTGGACATATGCCTTTTATTTCTTGGCTGGACGTTGGTAGGAACCCTGCTGGTTTTGTTCCTTTTTGCATGCAGGAAGGCTAGGTTTTTGTAAAGGAGCTGTGGCTTCTTATTCGTTTACTACTCTAGCTAGGTTCCAAGGAAGGGGCTCTTTGGAGCTATCTTATTTTGTTAGTTTGCTGTCCAGGGGAGCATTACATCTAGAAACATTTTTTTTCGAAGTATGCCTTCGTTGTCAAGGAGAGGTTTAGTCTTGAGGTCATATGCTAATTAGGAGTACCCTTGGAGATGCTTTGGTGCTTTGGTGTGCCCCGTTTGATTGATGTAGTAGGAAGTTTTGTTTGGGATGTGGTGATTGCTACACTTGGGTTACTGTGCATATATGATCACAAAAATCACTCGAGCTAGAAAAGTATCATTCAAGTTCCTTCTATACCAGATTTGGACTCTTTTCACCTTTAGCGTGCCGACAGTATTTCACCAACTTGATTTCTTTTAACTTCCAAATTTTGGCCTACAATTGATTTAATCATAATTTGCCGATTTTCATTCTTAATTAGCTTGTGTAATTGCTGAACAGGTAAACCGGGAAGCTTACTGTTTGTGTAATTGCTGAAACTGAAAGTTTTGGAGCCAAAATTGACCTTAGTAATAGAGTAGTTCTGTGTTTCTATAGGGACCATCATCCAGTAACCATTTTTCTTGTCATATTAAATTAATAAGAGAACTGAAACTGATGTATCGCAGAATTCTTCTGATGTTATCGCAGGGGCTCTGCCTGGAAGGCGGCGCCGTTTGCTGGAGGAGCGCCGGGCCGTCGTCCCCGGCATCTGGATCTGAGGATGCCACCTCCAATGATGAGCTCATGGTGGCCCGAAGTCTTCTCTCATGCCCGTCCACGCCGGCTGTCGGTCCATTCCTCCTCTACCAGGATGATCTACTCTGCCATGCCCCCCACAATCCACGCAGGTATCCTCTCATTACTTCCTTTTTTCTCTATGTTAGTTTGCACTTCCTCCAACATGTTACTTGTATTGATGCGTAGATAAATGGCTGCAAGGCGTAGTAGCAGTAGGTCGCTTCAGTCCCAGCCTTGGATCTAGCAAGATTCATCCAAAGTAGCTTTTTGTTGTCTTCCTGGTTTTGTTCATTTCTGTCAAAATATGGACAGACTTTTGTTTCTTTCTGTCTAGGAGGAGCTTGGATCTAGCTACATCCTTAGAAGAAGATTTTCTGCCCTACGTTCTTTGGTCGGTGTTTCTTTTTTCCTATCCTATTACATGCTTTTGTGCTGTTGATAGTTAGTGTGGATCGCTTAATTGGTCCTCTTGAATGGGTAGATCGATCTGGTGACAGCTTAGGTGATGGGTTAGGTGTGATATGCTAGGTTTTTTGTTTATTGGGATGGTCAGCATTGTTGCATACCATGTTTAGGGTTTCATTCTTGTTAGTTGCAGGTGTCTGACAGATGGTTGTGCACAGCTTGCTCTTACAATTAGGTTTACTTCATGTGTCTTGCTGTATTTAATTATGAGATGAATTTTCTTTTCATATTGGCCTACATTATATGCTAGTGCCCCATTATGGCTTCAGGATGTGGACGGTGCAAGTAGCAGCTTCAGGATGTGGACGGGGCGGCGTGGGTGTGCAGTGTAGGAAGCGGTTCCTCGCCGGTTGGACGACGTTCAGACGCAACCCCGGTGCCCACTGAGTACTGCCTCGGCTACAACCTCCCTCAGTGAACTCCATCTTCCGCCTGCTCCTCTGCTTTGGCTACTGTTGGGGCATGGCTGTGGCTGTGGTGCTCGTTGGTTGATGCTTTATGCCCTACTCATGCATAGGGTTTGCAGGCTGTTGTTCATGTTATAGTTGTTACCATAGGAGCTCCCGTGATGCTCTGGTTTACATGTGGATGCCCTGATCCTATAGCTATGCTCATGGATTTGCTAAGTTGATCAGTGGCAGTGCTGATTTCCTATTTGCAAACTGCCAAATTATCTCTTGCTCATAGCCACATCTACATTTGTAGTGTGTAATTTGGTGTTGTCTGGGATAGCTGATCAACCACCACTTGAATAAGCTGATAGGTGATGCCACTGGAGCTGCTAGCCCCGCGGAGCTTTCTAGAGCATCTAGAAATAAGAGAAGGATGTCTCACCGAGCCTCCTTAGAGCTCAGACGAATCCGGCCGTCCGATCGATTTCCTTGATGCATTTCCGGTCGTTGGATCGAGCGGTGGTAGGAGCTGGGCCGTGGGATCGAGCCCGCGCGACTATGGCAATGAATAGTTACACTCCGGGCTTGCCACCACGTGTAAAACCGGGTAGCCGCCGAGGGCATTTTCGTCGTTTCACATGGTCGGACAGCCGACCTGTCCGAGGCCATTCTTGCTAGGGCGATGATGATTGACCATGGCTAATATAAGTGTGCCTTTGAGCAATCGAGGCACCTGTGGATATCAAGTTGGATCCTCCCTCTTGTCTCTAGAATCCTTTTTGATCATGTGATACTTATTGTTCTGTCCTTGGATGGTCATTCTTTTTGAGTGATAACCAGGACAGCTCCACTGTATAAACAGATTGATCTAGTGATAAGACATGACGGGGGTAGGTTATATGATCGAGGAAAGGTGAATCTGAGCCCACCATGCAACGATCCCTGAACCTTTTTTATTTGTGTTTAAAGGTGTTGCTTATTTATGCTCCAGTGTTTATAGCCGTCTTATGTGAAGATTTCTTCTCTCTCATACCTTTATTGCATTGTTCTTGATCTTTTATTGTTTGTTGTTGGTCCTTGATTTAATCTGGTTAAGATTTCTTCTCTCTCATACCAATGTTTTGTCCATGTAGTAATAGATATATATTTACATGGAAAAAGGGGTCTGTTCTAAACGTTTCCCAAAGGATTTTCAGAACAAGACAACTATTGATGAAAATGATTTTGCTTTGTATAGGCGTCGTGAAAATGGGCGACGATAGTTCTTATGGTTGCATCTTCTGGTGTTGCGGCTTTGCTGCTTGCTGGTGGTAGAACAACTGACTCTCGATTTAAAATACCGTTGCAGATTGACCAGACTACTCTTTGTGACATCAAAAGAGGCACACATCTGTGTAATCTTTTGAAAGATACTTCTTTAATCATCTGGTATGTAGCACTTATCACAAACATTAGGTGTTTTGAATGTCTGGACAGAACTTTGCGTGATCTTTTGTCATTTGACGATCATTTGCTTGCTGATGTTCCGTTTGGTTTTCAATATAGCTAGCTATCGGATGGAGATTTTAGTTTTTGCAACACCCTGATCGGATGATTGTTGTAGGTCTGTAGGTAGAGTATGCATCCGATATACTAATGAGAATGCTCAGATCACATGATTTGCAATGTTGGTTTTAAATGGCGTCAAGTTGCATATTCTATTTATTTGGGAAATTGTCATTGATGCTTCTGTTGGGGATCAAAATTCTGATCTGTGTCTTTCTGTTTTCTAAGATGGTCTTTGCGTTCTTGTGTTCTAGCTTGCATGCCTAACAGTATACTTTTCACGCTGCTTTGATTTATGGCCAGTGGATTGCTAAAGAAGAGGAACTCATGTTAGTTTTCAGCATTTATGACCAGTGGATTAGTAAAGAAAAGGAACTCGTGTTTGCTTTCAGCTTTGCAGAGCTTCAGATATGTTTCTAAGTTAAATTTAGTCTTTCAATTGTTAGCGGACCATGGCATCTTAAACCTCCTTGGTTTCCTTGTTGTTAAATGTTAACCGAACTAACAATTACTGAGAAATGGCTTTAAGGAGCGTTCCAGTGCACAATGAAAATACGGCAGTGTCCCAATTTATAGGCATTACAGGGTTGTTTGGATGGTGGCTGACGGTTGCCACACGAAATTTTTCGCTTGGTTGACAGTATTATAAGCAGTTTTTCTGTTTGTCTTGGCTTGTTTTTACTTGATAAGTGACCGATTTGGGTTTGACGAATAGTTGTACTATGGGCAGTATATACGGAATGTGGATCTCTGGGTTGTTGTGATAGCTGTTGGATTGGGTACTGTCGCATCTCAGGTTCAGATGTTTTGGATGTTTGGCTGATCTGACGCTGTTAGTTTCGGCTCATCTTTGCTCCAACAATTGGCAGTATATAACGCCCCTCACCCCTGCTTATCTCACCTAACTGATTCTATCTTTCTTGCACTCAAGATTCATTGGTGCATGGTCCCCCTGTTACTCGGCGCTTAGGAGAAGGAGAGGCATGGTCTCCACCAAAAACAGAGGAGGAAGAAGTAAGATGCTGCTAGCCCCCCGTGGCCTGCTGCATCTCCAATCAGCACTTGCAACAGGGGAACCACATCCCTGGCCCCTCCATGCCTCCCCAAGCGCCAACCTGTAGGCTACAACAACAAGGTGAGGCGGGCCCCTACTCGGTAAAAACAGGTTCAGGAGGTGTTTATCCTATGATTCAGTAACTTGCGTTCTAATCTTATTTGTCTTCTCATTGGGCATGGTGTCTTTAGGTTATCAAAGGGAATTGTGTATGGCTGTTGACAATCCAGATTGTGGGCAGCTAAGAGGTTACAATTACTCATGAACATTTCTGCTTATAAATAATATAATAACGTAGTAGTAGCCCCTCCTACTTATTTTTGTCAAAAATTGTGTGATACTAAGATTTTCACTGCAGTAACATTTCTGCTTATTTCAATGCTATGTCTACCATGCATTCTCATGTCAATGGTGTCTTTTTTGTTTGATGTGAAGTAAATTTGCACAAGGGGTGGGGCGACGAGGTTGTGGCAACTTGGCGGCATGGCTGCCGATCAGCCAAGCAAGACCTGCTCTCTCTACACCTCCGCATGGTTGCTTGCTGCTGCAATCAACTTCTCTGTCATTATTGGAATGGGTCGGAGATAAAAACTGTAAGTCTCCATGCGCATAATCTCTTTTCTTTTGAATCACATTTCCAATTTGAGCTAAGTGACAGTTTGACTGATATCGGCATGATGGCTAAGGTCGAGGCTCCCACGTACTGTACCACCGTCGCGCCCAACGTCGAGGAGTGCGGTAGCACCGTGGCCAGGGCCATCGCGTCCGGTGACAAGAACGTGGCCAAGGGGATCCTCTGGTGCGGGGTGGTAACTGATAACCCACAAGTGTAGGGGATCAGTTGTAGCCTCTTTCGATAAGTAAGAGTGTCGAACCCAACGAGGAGCTAAAGGTAGAACAAATATTCCCTCAAGTTCTATCGACCACCGATACAACTCTACGCACGCTTGACGTTCGCTTTACCTAGAACAAGTATGAAACTAGAAGTACTTTGTAGGTGTTGTTGGATAGGTTTGCAAGATAATAAAAAGCGCGTAAATAAAAAGTAGGGGCTGTTTAGATAAAGAAGCAATAAAGTAAGTATAGCGAGTGTGGAAAAGTGGTGGTAGGAGTTGTGGAATTGTCCCTAAGCAATTGACTACTTTACTAGATCGATAGCAAGTTTTATGTGGGAGAGGCATAAACTAACATACTTTCTCTTCTTGGATCATATGCACTTATGATTGGAACTTTAGCAAGCATCCGCATCTACTAAATATCATTAAGGTAAAACCCAACCATAGCATTAAAGCATCAAGTCCCCTTTATCCCATACGCCACAACCCCCTTACTCGGGTTTATGCTTCTGTCACTCAAGCAACCCACTATAAGAGAATCATGAACGTATTGCAACACCCTACAGCAGGAATCCCTCACGCTTGCGCGACACGGAGGGCACAATAGGACAGCAACATAACCACAAGCAAATTAAACCAATCATAGAAATTCATCAATCACCAATAGGACAACGAAAATCTACTCAGACATCATAGGATGGCAACACATTATTGGATAATAATATGAAGCATAAAGCACCATGTTCAAGTAGAGGGTACATCGGGTTGCGGGAGAGTGGACCGCTGAATATAGATGGGGGAAGGTGATGGAGATGTTGGTGAAGATGATGGAGGTGTTGGTGTAGATCGCGGCGATGATGATGGCCCCCGACAGCGTTCCGGCGCCACCGGAAGCAAGGGGAGAGAGCCCCCTTCTTCTTCTTCTTCTTCCTTGACCTTCTCCCTAGATGGGAGAAGGGTTTCCCCTCTGGTCCATGGTCTCCATAGCGTGGGAGGGGCGAGAGCCCCTCCGAGATTGGATCTGTCTCTCTGTCTCTCTCTGTTTCTGCGTTCTCAGATTCTGCCCTTTCACCGTTTCTTTTATATCCGGAGATCCGTAACTCCGATTTTATTGAAACCTTCGCCCTGATTTTTCTCCAAAAAATAGCTTTCTTGCGGCAAAATAAGAGCGTCAACCGCCTTACGGGGTGCCCACGAGGGTCAGGGGCGCGCCCCTGCCTCGTGGCCCCCTCGGGCACCGTCTCGCGTTAATTTTTCTTCCCAAAAATTATAAATATTCCAAAAATAATCTCCATCCGTTTTTATCCCGTTTGGACTCCGTTTGATATGGGGTTTCTACGAAACATAAAACATGCAACAAACATGAACTGGCACTGGGCACTAAATCAATATGTTAGTCCCAAAAATAGTATAAAAAGTTGCCAAAAGTATATGAAAGTTGTAAAATATTGGCATGGAACAATAAAAAATTATAGATACGACGGAGACGTATCAGCATCCCCAAGCTTAATTCCTGCTCGTCCTCGAGTAGGTAAATGATAAAAAAGATAATTTTTGATGTGGAATGCTACCTAGCATAATCTTGATCATGTAATCTAATCATGGCATGCATATTAAGACACGAGTGATTCAAAGCAATAGTCTATCATTTGACATAAGAACAATAATACTTCGAGCGTACTAATAAAGCAATCATGTCTTTTCAAAACAACATGGCCAAAGAAAGTTATCCCTACAAAATCATATAGTCTGGCTATGGTCCATCTTCATCACACAAAATATTCAAATCATGCACAACCGCGATGACAAGCCAAGCAATTGTTTCATACTTTTGACGTTCTCAAACCTTTTCAACTTTGACGCAATACATGAGCGTGAGCCATGGACATAGCACTATAGGTGGAATAGAATATGATGGTGGAGGTTGTGTGGAGAAGACAAAAAGGGAGAAAGTCTCACATCGACGCGGCTAATCAACGGGCTATGGAGATGCCCATCAATTGATGTCAATGCAAGGAGTAGGGATTGCGATGCAACGGATGCACTAAGAGCTATAAGTGTATGAAAGCTCAAACTGAAACTAAGTGGGTGTGCATCCAACTTGCTTGCTCACGAAGACCTAGGGCATTTTGAGGAAGCCCATCGTTGGAATATACAAGCCATGTTCTATAATGAAAAATTCCCACTAGTATATGAAAGTGACAACATAGGAGACTCTCTATATGAACAACATGGTGCTACGTTGAAGCACAAGTGTGGTAAAAGGATAGTAACAGTGCCCCTTTTCTCTTTTTTTTCCTTTTTTTTGGGGCGGGCTTCTTTGGCCCCTTTTTTTTTATTTAGGCTTCTTTGGCCTCTCTTTTTTTTTATGGGGCAATGCTCTATAATGATGATCATCACACTTTATTTACTTACAACTCAATACCAGAACAAAGATATGACTCTATATGAATGCCTCCGGCGGTGTACCGGGATGTGCAATGATCTAGCATAGCAAAGATATCAAAAATGGACAAGCCATGAAAACATCATGCTAGCTATCTTACAATCATGCAAGGCAATATGAGAATGAATGCTCAAGTCATGTATATGATGATGATGGAAGTTGCATGGCAATATATCTCGGAATGGCTATGAAAATGCCATAATAGGTAGGTATAGTGGCTGTTTTGAGGAAGATATAAGGAGGCTTATGTGTGATAGAGCGTATTGTATCACGGGGTTTGGATGCACCGGCGAAGTTTGCACCAACTCTCGAGGTGAGAAAGGGCAATGCACGGTACCGAAGAGGCTAGCAATGATGGAAGGGTGAGAGTGCGTATAATCCATGGACTCAACATTAGTCATAAAGAACTCACATACTTATTGCAAAAATTTATTAGTCATCGAAACAAAGTACTACGCGCATGCTCCTAGGGGGGTAGATTGGTAGGAAAAGACCACCGCTCGTCCCCGACCGCCACTCATAAGGAAGACAATCAATAAATACCTCATGCTCCAAGTTCGTTACACAACGGTTCACCATAAGTGCATGCTACGGGAATCACAAACTTCAACACAAGTATTTCTACAATCCACAACTACCCACTAGCATGACTCTAATATCACCATCTTTATATCGCAAAACTATTGCAAGGAATCAAACATATCATATTCAGCGATCTACAAGTTTATGTAGGATTTTATGACTAACCATGTGAATGACCAATTCCTGTCAACTCTCTAAATAGATATAAGTGAAGCAAGAGAGTTTAATTTTTTCTACAAAAGATATGCCCATTCTCTAACAAATATAAGTGAAGCAAAAGAGCATTCTACAAATGGCGGTTTTCTATGTGAAGAGAAACAGGCAATCCAAACTTCAAATGATATAAGTGAAGCACATGAAGCATTCTATAAAGCCATAATCAAAAGATGTAAGTGAAGTGCAATGAGCATTCTATAAATCAACCAAAGACTATCTCATACCAGCATGGTGCATAAAAAAGAAAAGTGAAAACTAAATGCAAAAGACGCTCCAAGACTTGCACATATCGCATGAACGAAACGAATCCAAAAACATACCGATACTTGTTGAAGAAAGAGGGGATGCCTTCCGGGCATACCAAAGCTTAGACGCTTGAGTCTCCTTGAATATTTACTTGGGTGCCTTAGGCATCCCCAAGCTTTAGCTCTTGCCTCTATTCCTTTTCCTCATATCGAGACCTCCTCGATCAAACACTTCATCCACACAAAACTACAATAGAAAACTCGGTAAGATCCGTTAGTATAATAAAGGAAATCACTACTCTAGGTACTGTTGAAAACCAATTCATATTTTGTTTTTGCATTTTTTCTACTGTAATATAGCTTTTTCATGGCTTAATCCACTGATAAAAATTGATAGTTTCATCAAAACAAGTAAACTATGCATCAAAAATAGAATCTGTCAAAAACAGAACAGTCTGTAGCAATCTGAACATTCACCATACTTCTGGTACCCCTAAAATTCTACCAAATTATGAAAAATAAACAATTTGTATAGAAATACAGTGCAAAAAGAATCCGAACCATTTGACGTTCCAGTAAAAAATGTAAAATCGCGCACTACAACCAAAGTTTCTGTCCTGCACCGTACAAACCAACAAGCATTATAAATGTCCTAAAGGCAAACCTTGGTTCATTATTTTTATAATACAATAGAATTGTACAAGGGGATAATTATTTTTTATGAAAAGTTTCTGTAATTAAGATTCACAAAGTTTCCGTGAGCATGAACAAAGTTCAAGGAGCTCTCCCACTTCAACAATGCTTGTCTCTCTCACTTTCACTTTCCTTTTTGAAAAGTTTTGGGTTCCCCTCTTTATTTTTTTTGTTTTTAGACTATATGAAAGCACTCAACAGAAATAAATGACTCTCTAAAACTTCCGGGTTGTCTCCCTGGCAGCGCTTTCTTTAAAGCCATTAAGCTAGGCATATAGTGCTCAAGTAATGGATCCACCTGGATCCCAAGGTATATCAAAGCCAATTTTAATTAACAATGATTTGTAATTTAGTAGTGAGCACAAAGTAACATATATCAAGCAACAACGAAGTCTAACTCTCTTCCTATGCATCGGCATGTCATAAAAGAACAATTCATGCACACATAGTAAAGGCCAATGCATAGTATAAGCAGTTTCTTGCAATTTTATCATATTGGAAACATAGAGAGGTGGAGATATAGTTCCTCTCTCATAATAATTGCAAGTAGGAGCAGCAAGCACATGCATATTATATCTATAAAAATCATCATGTGTAGAAGTAAAACGCAACCCATCAATATAATCCTTAATAAGCACAAACTTCTCCGATATAGTGAAGTCGGGAGAATTCAAAAAGATAATAGGACTATCATGCGTGGGTGCAATAGCAACAATTTCATGTTTAACATAAGGAACTATAGCAAGTTCATCTCCATAAGCATAATTCATATTGGCATCTTGGCCACAAGCATAACAAGCATCATCAAAAAGGGATATTTCAAGAGAATCAACGGGATCATAACAACCATCATAGCAATCATCCTTCGGTAAGCACGAAGGGGAATTAAACAATGTATGAGTTGAAGAGTTACTCTCATTAGAAGGTTGCCACGGGTAGCTAATCCGCTCTTCCTCCTTTTGTTCTTCGCTCTCATCATCATCTTTTTCATCCAATGAGCTCACAGTTTCATCAATTTCTTCTTCCATAGACTCCTGCAAAATATTAGTCTCTTCTTGGACAGCGGAGACTTCCTCAATAAATGCATCAATATCGGAATTGAATTCATAATTCTCATAGAAATGTTTAAGTCTAGCAAAATTTTCAGGTCTGTAAACAGTATCATAAAGATTTTCGCAGTTTTAAACAAAGATTCAATCTCATAAGCACCCATAAAAGCAACAAATTATTCTATTAGTTCCACATCATAATAATCATATATACCATTAGCATAAGAAGCCAAGGTGTTATTATCATTGAATTTGCATGAAAAGGAAAGGTGTGGAGCCTTCATCCTAGAGCAACAAGTATAATTATATCTCAAGCATAATTCCCGCGCATACCGATGCAACATATGAATTTCATCCCATAATAGTTTCCCTTTTTGTGTCAAGCGATAATCCCTAAAGTATTCACGTTGATCCAACGTGTCTCCCATAACATAATCGAATGGGGTTTTCTCAGGATTATCAAAATAGTACATAATATTTTTCACATAACCAGCATCGAGGGTTTTAGGAGGTTCCCCATCTCGATGAGTAGCAAGTACACCTAATTTTTTTGGTATTTCGTGTTCCATATCCATAACTAAAGATAGAGAACAACTTAGAACAGCAAATAAAAATTGCTTAGTGATAAAGCAAACAAGCACACATGAGAATATTCACCCCACGCTATGACTCCCCGACAACGGCGCCAGAAAAAGGTCTTGAACCCACAAGCGTAGGGGATCAGTTGTAGCCTCTTTCGATAAGTAAGAGTGTCGAACCCAACAAGGAGCTAAAGGTAGAACAAATATTCCCTCAAGTTCTATCGACCACCGATACAACTCTACGCACGCTTGACATTCGCTTTTCCTAGAACAAGTATGAAACTAGAAGTACTTTGTAGGTGTTGTTGGATATGTTTGCAAGATAATAAAAAGTGCGTAAATAAAAAGTAGGGGCTGTTTAGATAAAGAAGCAATAAAGTAAGTATAGCGAGTGTGGAAAAGTGGTGGTAGGAGTTGTGGAATTGTCCCTAAGCAATTGACTACTTTACTAGACCGATAGCAAGTTTTATGTGGGAGAGGCATAAGCTAACATACTTTCTCTTCTTGGATCATATGCACTTATGATTGGAACTCTAGCAAGCATCCGCAACTACTAAAGATCATTAAGGTAAAACCCAACCATAGCATTAAAGCATCAAGTCCCCTTTATGCCATACACAACAACCCCCTTACTCGGATATATGCTTCTGTCACTCAAGCAACCCACTATAAGCGAATCATGAACGTATTGCAACACCCTACAGCGGGAATCCCTCACGCTTGCGCGACACGGAGGGCACAATAGGACAGCAACATAACCACAAGCAAATTCAACCAATCATAGAAATTCATCAATCACCAATAGGACAACGAAAATCTACTCAGACATCATAGGATGGCAACACATCATTGGATAATAGTATGAAGCATAAAGCACCATGTTCAAGTAGAGGGTACAGCGGGTTGCGGGAGAGTGGACCGCTGAATATAGATGGGGGAAGGTGATGGAGATGTTGTGAAGATGATGGAGGTGGTGGTGTAGATCGCGGTGATGATGATGGCCCCCGGCAGCGTTCCGGCGCCACCGGAAGCAAGGGGGAGAGATCCCCCCTTCTTCTTCTTCTTCTTCCTTGACCTTCTCCATAGATGGGAGAAGGGTTTCCCCTCTGGTCCATGGTCTCCATGCGTAGGAGGGGCGAGAGCCCCTCCGAGATTGGATCTGTCTCTCTCTGTTTCTGTGTTCTCAGATTCTGCCCTTTCACCGTTTCTTTTATATCCGTAGATCCGTAACTCCGATTGGATTGAAACCTTCGCCCTGACTTTTCTCTGAAAATTAGTTTTCTTGCGGCAAAACAAGAGCGTCAACCGCCTTACAGGGTGCCCAACAGGGTGCCCACGAGGGTCAGGGGCGCGCCCCCCTGCCTCGTGGCCCCCTCGGGCACCGTCTCGCGTTGATTTTTCTTCCCAAAAATTATAAATATTCCAAAAATAATCTCCGTCTGTTTTGTCCCGTTTGGACTCCGTTTGATATGCGTTTCTGCGAAACATAAAACATGCAACAAACAGGAACTGGCATTGGGCACTGGATCAATATGTTAGTCCCAAAAATATTATAAAAAGTTGCCAAAAGTATATGAAAGTTGTAAAATATTGGCATGAAACAATAAAAAATTATAGATACGACGGAGACGTATCAGTAACCGTGGACAGGCTCCACTGGGTGAACGAGGTCAGCTCGGAGATGCTCAGGCATATCAAAATGTAGTGCTTTCTTTCTCAATTTTCACATCAAATGTGTTCCTAATTTGCATTCAAGCAAACTTATTCAGTAGGATTTGTGATGCATAAATTAGTAGACGATTTTGGGTTAATCCTGGTTGTGGTGGTGCAGGCTTCATGTGCGTATATGTGACTATTTGCTTATGATGAACTTGAAGACAGTCGTTAAGGTATTCATGGTGGAGGGAAAGGTTGATGTTGGTCTTGGTCCTATTTGTAAGTTTCTCACACTACTCTTTTTATTAACGCATGATTCCTTACGAAATGGTAACACTATCTCTATTATAAACTGAACACTAATGAGAATTGTACTTAATACTTCTATGAGGACCACTTTTCTCAGCAGTTTTCCTTGTAATGTTTTCCTTCATTTCCAATGGACTGGTCAGATGCAACCTGCATGGAATTCAAGGAAGAAGGGCATTTCGAACGAAGAAATCAGCTGGTTAGAACACTGTTTATTTCCCTTTGCCCTTTGCATAGTAGCGAGTACTCTGTAGTTTACCCATTTCAAAAATACTTCTTCAAATCCATGGAAAATGTCCTATTCATGCACTACTGATTGTAGCTGTAAGATGCTAAGATAGGAACGACGATGTAGGTTTATCCCTCCCATCAGATTTGTTCCTACAACCGAATCTCCATGATGCTATACTGCTTCTCTCTAATTGTTCCTACAACTGAATCATCCATCTAATTATTGCATCTAAATATAACTGTCTTTGTCAGTTGCATAATGTCCATCATATGGAATAATGGTCTGATGTTTGTATTAGGATGGCTTGGCTATGTTTTATCTTTTTTGGGATCATTTTTTGTACCAGTACCATGCAGAATCATTTAGTGAAGGCTCTTGGCGTTTTTAATAATTATAGCTACTTCTCTATTTCTGTCCATAATGCATTACTCCGCAACTGTGGATTTTATTTCTTGGTTCCAAGTTCTGAATACGCATCAATCCAGCATCTATTCCTGACCCTATAGATGAATTTATCACTGGATGTTTATGCCCGGAAGGAGGAGGCATACCAATGATAGTTTGAATCAAACTAATAGAGGACGCCACCATCGATTATGGTGTCGAGCAACTAAAATGTAATGAACTGGTAGTGCGACTGTTGACCTCCTTGAAACTAATCAAGTTCTTCGCTCCTGAACTCACGCAGTAGACAAGCAACTCTTCTTTTATAACTGCAGACAAGTATGACTCCATACCCTTAAATTCCCTGCACTATTCTCAGGGTCGTTGAATACATAATGTAACCCCACATAAATGGTTAGGAACTAGCTAAATTTTATTTATCTTCGATTCCCTACCAAAATATTCCTACTGCATATGTTAGGAAGGATCTATAAGAGTTGCTGCTATGTATATGTTGTTGAAACCTCCAATGTAGTTAATCTCCGGCTCTTAGCATCTTTCTTTGTTCAAGCCCTTGACAGAATGCTCTTAAATTTATGAACTGAATATAGTTCAAGATTTACTGAAAATGCACAGTGATCTTTACAACTTATCTATTTCATTTTTCTGTGAGACTTCTTCAAAGATAATAATTTGGCAAAAAATAATGTTCAGTAGTCTTGTTCCCCTTTTAATCACTGTACTTTAGTAATCTTGATATCTACAAAATCTTTGAAACCTGACACCACTCATGTAATTGGCCATTATTTTTTTGTCTTAAAGTCCCATGTCTTATCACTAATTGCAGCATTGTTTTTCACCAGTGTGTCATAGATTCAGTTCTGCATGATGTGCTTGGTATAGGAGAAAATCAGTCTGCCAATATTATTTTCCTGCTATTTGATATACACATGTTTACATAAACTGTACCAGTTGCATGGATGTACCAATTGTTACCCAGCAAGCTTTGAAAGTTAACACAAAGAATCTGCACCCTAGGATAATTGCAAGGAAGGTGTGACCAAAACCACATCTACCTTTTCTAATGTTATTATCCTAGGTGCTCCGCAGGACACGCACAGCCGCCACCACACCACACCGCAGAGACGGACGAGGATGTGATGCTGCTCCTTCTTGTGGTGTATGCGTCGGCGTGCCTTGCTGTAGTGAGGCATATCGTCATGGGCAATGCTATTTGAAGACCATTCAAGTGATTTAAGAGAGAAGATGTCCAGAATGTAACGAGGTTGAAGATGACGATCAAAAGATTGACGTATTAAGCGACTGTCAAGATGCCAATAATGCTTGCCCCTGCCATTATTAGTAATACCCTTGCTCTTCTTTATGAAATCTTTCCTATTATATATTGATGCATCAACTATCGTTGCAGATCGTGAGATCCCTATTTACATGGATGACTAAGCAGCTGGCCTGTACAGAGTTGCTTTGCAGGCATGTGTTCCCAGCCACCTTATCAATTGTAGGCTTAGAATGATTTGCTTCGTCCCAAGTGTTGTTCGTCGACAATTACTTTGTATGTCCATGTCGATTCTGAATTTAGAGGACACATATGTTTTGGTAGGAAGTGTATTGTTCTTATGTTTTTTCTTGGTGTATACTGACTCGTGCAGATTATGAAATTCCTATTTAATGGATCGCTCGGTGTTGTCCTGTATGAATGCATATGCTACATCTGGATTCCAACTAACTTAACATTACCTGCTTGACCAAAATGTTGGGACCGGCACCCTCGCGTCGAGACGCGATCCCAATCTAGTTTAAAAGGAAGGGGAGCGGACCTAAACCTACACTATGGTGGAGTTGGGCGTCGAAGCCCGTGTTTTTCCTTTCCTACTACCAAGTCCTCCATCGCAATCGTCTCCATGAGTGCCTACGATAAAACTCGTGAAGTGAAGGTGCGGTAGCCAGCAAGGAAAAGAGTAGAATACGGGAGATTGACCGACCCACATGGGGGACACCAGGCCCCGCCGCCTCCCGTGCCCTACTCATCCTCGGAGGAGTACGCACATTGCATGTCGCTCGTGGACATGAGGTCCACGATGGAAATGGAGGCACTAGCACCGTCGTCATGCCATTGGCCCTCCCCAAAGTTCGACGGTGGCGCGTAGGACGCGTAGTTGGCGGTGGTGTTGTCCGCGATCGCCTGTAGTTGCGCCTCCGCGGTCGTCTGTTCTTGTCGAGCGGCAGCTTGAGCACGGAGGGCCTCGTAGATCGCGTGCTACTCTGCGACGAAGTTGGGGTTCACCGCGGCCATGGCTGCCACGGGCTCCTCACTCGCGCGCTCGCCGTCTATTTGGCCCTCTGCCAACCAGTGATGCTCGAGCGCCTGTTGGAATGCTGTCATAGGCGCCGGCGCAAGCGCTCCTCCACCTTGGCAGTGTTGAAGTGTGCCTGCTCCATGGTGAAGCCGGCATGGACAGGCGCGGACTCCGGTGCAGGGTTGTCGGAGCCCATCTCCATCGTGGGGTCGTCGTCATTGTTGTCGGAGACCTCGGGCGAGCTGGCCGGCATGTCGGACTCGACTCACGTGGCACGACGGCTCTGCCAGGCGTTCGCAAGGCCGGCCACCTCGTGCTTCGTCAACGGCGAAAGGCTCTCCCATAGAGCTTTGCAGCTTGCAGTCATGGCGGATGTGGTGCAAGGGAGGAGAATGTGGAGCGGTTTGTGGTGTGGCGTGGAGTTAGTCGAGTGTAGCCGCCTTTAAATAGTAGATTCCAGTGAGGCCATGCACCCGAGTGCATCAATGCGCGGCGTCGGAGTGGTTTTCTCGGCCTGCGAGCCTGCTTAATGGCGGCATACAGACGACGGGGCATTGAATGGGCATGGTAGATATCTGTCCCGTCCTGTCCAGTAATGTGTCTCCGGCATTCAACAAGCGCAGACAAGGTGGATGCATCGCGGGCGGCTCCCTCGGCCGGCACGCCGCTTCAATGCCCGGGCCAATGAGAGGTCGTCCGTTCTCGACCGGCATCAATGCAAAGCGGCTGCTCTACCACGTCATGATTGCAATCAGTTGGCGCCGGGCGGGAACCAATGCGGGCGAGGTGGAAGGGTTTTGGGTGGATCAGAGTGGTCAGAAGCAGGCGTGGGAGCGGTCCAGACGCCGACAAAGCCCCACGTTTGTCTCTCGTTTGCGGGAGAAAGTGCGTTCGAACGGCCTACAGGACTGCGTTGGATGGAAAAACACTTTCGGACTTTGAGGGTCGGAGTTGGAGATGCCCTAAGCCCAACATAATATTTATTTTTGAGGTATTAAGCCCAATATAAAGTGTCCCAGGATCTATTTACTGAGGCCCCCGAATCATAAGCCCGGCCCACCCAGACTCTGCCGGTGTGCATCTCCTCTGCGCCGCCGATGTCACCGAGGCTGGCCGGCCGGCCCGACCGCCTCATGCTCACCACCACCGCTGCTCGCCGCCCGTCCCTCCCTCCCTCCTTCCGTCCATGGCGGCGGCGCCCTCTGTCGTCAGCAGGACCCAACGTGGCGGCGGCGGGCAACAACGACGGCGACGTAGGCCTCCAAGACCCCATCCCGGCCTCTCTGTTCGAATATGGAGGTACCCACTGTTGGCGCCGCCTCCTCGCAGCGCTGCTCGTCTTCCTCCCTCTCGTTGCATCTCACAACTCTCCTGAGGTTTCTCTCTTCTCTTCCCTCACAAACAGACACATGGTGATGAACTCTACACACATACATATACACCAAGGAAGAACACACAGGCTTTGCCGAGACTCTTCCTTGGCACCCACAAACACTACATTGCTTTCTCAGCCCGCACGGCCTCATTTCCATTCCACTCAAAGTAGTATATATACACAAGGTTTAGGCACTCCTGCCATGCACTTCACGCCACCACTAGAGCCACTACTCCACTGGTTTCTCCATGATCCACATGACTCTGCATGCAGCTAGCTAACTTGACTTTGCTCGGCTGCTACCTCCACCAAGCGAACTCTATGCAGCTAACTAACCACACTGCATGCATGCTGACTAACAATCTATGCATATCAAGATTACTACTAACATTTTCCCTTCTAATCTTGACTTACCGTCGCCGGAATTGTCGCAGCTCCTGTCATCGTCGTCGCCACGACCGCGGACTGGACCTGGCGCGCTGACGCTGATCGCCACCATGCTTCCTCGACAACACACGCCGAGCTCCTTCTCCACCGGCAACATACGCCTAGCGTCCCTCTGCGTCCTGCACGTCCCGCGCGCACCCGATGCGCCGGACGAGCCCAACCGCACCAGTGCGTCCCGCACATCCCGCGCGCACACAACGCGCCCGACGAGCCCGACCACACCACACGCCATGGACTCACCGCACACCGCCTCCGCGTCCGCCATGGCAGCCGCAGCTTCTCTTCCCGGTGCACTGACGCTGCCGGCCACAACTACGGCCGATTTCCTCAAGCACGAACTTGAGCCACACCCGTTACAACGCATATGGGGGGTTCTTATACCCTGGGGCGCGCCAGGGCACGTACCCCACGCCCCAGTCCACGCCGAGCGCCTGGTCCGGCCCGCTCTGCCCACTCCCGCGACATGCACACACACGTCCGGGTCGCGTGAGCCCGCCTCGGACCAACTCCACGCTCCCCCGATCTCACCAACAGAACGCACACACGCTGCACTCGTGCACGGACATGCCCGTGCACACCACACGCACGCACACACACGACCCGCTGTGGACCCGACACGCCCAGCGCGCGCCCATACACGCGCCCGACGCGACAAGCTCGTCGCCATGGTTGTTGCCGCCCGACGCCACCGTGTGCTTTCAGCACGAGCCGCCGCAGATGCCGTGCAACGCGGCCACCTCGCCGGCCGCTGTCGCGTCTCCGTGCCTCGCGCCATCGCGCTCTCCGCTGTCCGCTGCGCGCTCCGCGTGCCACAGCCGCCCCTCGAACTTGGCTCTGAATACCAAGTGTTGGCGCCGCCTCCTCGCAGCGCCGGGTCGTCTTTCTCCCTCTCGTCGACTCTCCTGAGATTTCTCTCTTCTCTTCCCTCACAAACACACACATGGTGATGAACTCTACACACACACACGCATATACACCAAGGAAGAACACACAGGCTTTGCCGAGACTCTCCCTTGGCACCCACAAGCACTACATTGCTTTCTTAGCCCACACGGCCTCATTTCCATTCCACTCAAAGTAGTATATATACACAAGGTTTAGGCACTCCTGCCATGCACTTCACGCCACCACAAGAGCCACTACTCCACTAGTTTCTCCATGATCCACATGACTCTGCATGCAGCTAACTAACTTGACTCAGCTCGGCTACTACCTCCACCATGTTGGAAATTCACCCACAGGATCAATCACATCAAATCACACGAACACATGCGGATGAAAAACTGATAGCCAAGGGCACGTGTCGCGCCCCTCTTTTCTCCTCTTTATTTCTTTTTCTGGTTTTCTCAGTGTTACAAAACTCACCCAACGCTGCATATATATATGCATCAACCTGAACGCCGGACCAGGCTAGATTAGCCGACTCCAAACACCAATCCTAAACCTACTCGTTCATTGACCTGGACTTGTACACAGACATGATATCCTAGCACCACTCGAACAACTATCTGGACTAGGACTCCCATCTATATGCTAACAATCGTACGACTAGTACTCTCGGTGTTGCACGTACATAACTTTCCTAATCTAATCACCGGCAACACTGATCACACTACTAATCTTAACCAGACACAGCTAGCACACTTCTAGCCAAATACAAACTTGTTTGGATTAACCTAACACACCAAGCGAACTCTATGCAACTAACTAACCACACTGCATGCATGCTGACTAACAATCTATGCATGTCAAGATTACTACTAACACCCACTCGTTCCGCGTCCCCTTCACTTGCTGGCTGCATCCTTTGTTAGAATTTGTTTTACCTTTTGCTGCTATTTCTAGCTGGTCTGTATGTCTGTATAATTGGTTCGTAGCTCAAAACGAAACTTGCAAATGGTTCAATACATTTACAGGCAGCACAGCTTGCAAACCATGGCACACCTGATCGCCTGATCGATGCATCAAACGTAGTATCTGAAAACCATGTGACTGCTCGCCTGATCGATGCATCAAACGTAGTATCTGAAACAAAATTATCCTCCGGCCTGCCTGCCTGCCTGCAAGTGGAGGTTTTGTAATGGCACTGCACGCCGTCTCAGACGGCTGTCTGTGCCTGCCTCGGTGTGGCCATTCAACTACTTTAGTAGAGCCCGCATCGTTAATGGCAAGATTAAACATTGTTCTCGTTATTGGCTCCAGAACAGATCTCAGGCTGCATACAACCGCTCTAGCTAGTATATTGTAGACATTTCAATACATTTTATTAGAGTGGAAAAAAAAGAGAATGTAGGGATGAAATCGAAGTGGATGGAGCCCTTGATGATAAGAGGAAACCAATGATGCAATAGGTTTACATCACAAGTTGTAACCAAGTGCGACCAACTGGGTGCTGATGCTGATGGCAAGGCATTGGTAGCACGCTTGTAATGCACAAAACAAATGTCAAGACCGTGAATCCCGTGTCATGACTGCCATGTCTATTGGATAACCTGCAATATGTCAACATGGTTTAAAACCCGCAATACTTTGGATAACCTGCTATCAAGATAGACATGGTTTAACTTGCAAAAAAAAAGATGACATGGTATAGACCATGCACTTGTTTCCATGTCCAAATCGAAAATTCTGAACACCTGTTCTTCAGAAAAAAAATTACGGGATCTCTGACCTTCTAAAATTGTATATGATCATGATTTTACAACATTGCACAAAATTCAAAAAAGAATGGCTGGGGATCATCACAGCTCCTTGCCGTCAATTCTGGCGATCACGAGGGCTGGCGAGATCGGATGCGGAGTCATAGCCGTTGGGTACCGAAGATCTGAAGGCATCTGCCGATTCATAGGAGAGAGAGAGAGAGAGAGAGAGAGAGAGAGAGAGAGAGAGAGAGAGAGAGAGAGAGAGAGAGAGAGAGAGAGAGAGAGATGAACTGCAGACCAGGAACATCGATCAGACAAAGATATCGCGGAAAGATTTCAGTCGTGACAAACGATGGGGATTACCTTGTGATGAGGTGGCGCTGATCCACTCGATCACCCCTATGCACATCTTGGTCGCCTCCTTCTGCACAATCTGGACGTCACATGTGCGACATCGTGGCCACCAGCGTCATCGACACCTGAACATGCCCTACCCCAACGCCGCCACGCACCACCGCTACGTACCTCCGTTGGAGTCCTCTGGAGCGGGGAGTTGCCAAACACGTCCGGGTAGGAGATGAGGGCGCGCGACGCCGCAGGCGATGGCTGTGCGGCGAAGGCAGCGTCTTCCACAAACAGCCGGCTAGTCATAGAATACTTGTTGTGGGAAGAACAACCGCATCTATTACTACTCCATTTATTCGGTGAAGAAAGAAGAAACGCAAGCGGTATAGAGATGGAGAGATTGATGGGCAATCAATTGACCGAGGAGATAATTAGGGCTCGCGCTGGTTCGATTCGAGAGGCCAAACGCCAAGGAGTGTTACTATCTGCTAATTAGGAAGATGATAAATGTGTGGGTCAAGCAGTTACCTATTGGGCTTTTTAGTGTCCAGTTTTGATGAAGTGTACGTGTAAAGCCCCGAAAAAAATCAGAGTCAAAGGCTTATCATCGATCGCTAGGTGTGTTGGCTGTAAGGCTGGAAAAGAACCAAACGGTATCTTCACTTAGCATGGCGTCTCTTAGTAATTTTCTCAACCTTTAATCAGACGGTTGCACACTCCTCAGCTTTACTAATCAACGGCTTCAACAATTAGAGTGACGTGGCTTCCTGAGAAGCAGGAAAATCACCTAGTGGGGTGCCCCTATTTAGATATAGAAGATTAGCTCTAATTAATCAGGATAAAAACCTGCGTTTCCTTTAATTATTGACTGTTACTATATATAGGGGTCATGCCATACATTTGTTCTCTTGTGCTTAACTGAGTAATTAGACCAATTTCGGACATACTATATGTCATCAATTTAGTTCAACTATGAGTGTGAAATAGGTAAAGATCCACATTAAGGGAGAAAGATTCTTCATATTATAAATTTATTACACCAAACAAACTTCTTTATTTCTGATACACACCAAGAAGACATGATCCCAAACACAAAAACAAACATACAACTTAAAACAACAACAAATGGTCCGACATGGATCTTAGGAATAACGGAATATCACCAGCTAGAAATTCACGGATTATTTGAAAAGAAAACATTGACAAGATCATTGCAAAGCTCCTTCCACAGCTACCCATCGTGGTTGTCCACGCAGTTTTAAAACATATCACTAGATGGCGGCGGGGCCAGCTATAGTCCCCTGGAAAAGAAAAGGAATCCCCGGTAATATCAGCATTGCTACATTTGATAAGAATCTAGGCATTAAGGTACTACTAATGAAGTTTTTCAAGAAATAATAACAATTCCTAATTTTTATCTGCATGACTCAAACTAGCTTTCTTGGTGAACTGGGTAGTTGTGCAATTTAAATGCCCTTTTGTTAAGTAGCCAATTAAACTGGTCTACTTACAGCTGGTTTAACGTAGAATCCATGAATATTGAGTTCTTTAATACTTTGACCCGGAGGGGGGTTGGCGAGTGATCTGTACTTGATGGTCCCACGTGCCATAGCAAACTCTCCAGTCCCACCAATAATGGCCATCTCGCCTCCTTGAGCTCTGTTCATCCCCGTTACTTCAAATGACGATCCACGGCCCCTAATATAGTTTTTGAGAGTAACAGATCATGTATCATTCAGGGTGGGCGACACGGTCCGGTCCGGCGGTCCGGCTCGTGGCCCGCTCGGCTCTGGCCGGCTCGGTCCTCGCCCGCTAGTTTAAATGGCCGGTCCGGTCCCTGCAAACAGGCCCGAGAAAATCTCGGTCCGGTCCGGTCTTTGACCGAGCCGACCGAGCGGACCGAAGGTGGCAGTCGGCGGCATGGCCGGGGCGTGGCGGGGGCGTGCCGACGGCTTGCCAGGGGCGTGGCGGGGGCGTGGCAGGTGTGTGGCGAGGGCATGGCGGCTCAGGCGTGGCGGGGGCGCAAGAAACCGCCGTCGTCAACGTCCGCCGCCACGGGGCCGTCGCCCGCGCGGCCACTGGACTCGATGGCCCCGGAAACTATGTCCATTAGAAGCGCCACACTCGGGTCCGTCGTCCCCGCCAACGAAATCGACCTGGGAGGTCCTACATAGCCGCATCGGCCGTCGTCCCTTTTATCTCCGTTCACCGGCCGTCGTGCCAGATTCGTCGCCGATGAGCTCCCTCCGGTGTTCTTCTTTGTCATGTAGCTCCCTCTGGTTCTTCTGAAGCTCCCAAACATCTTTTCAACGAGCTGCGCTTCCTCTAGCATTGCGTCCCTGATTAACAGCTCTCGCCGGAGCTCCAGAGCGCGCTCTGCCCATGTCTTGGCCGGTCCTGACGGTCCTCTCGGTCCGGCTCGTGGCCCATCATTGCCGGTCCGGTCCCTGCAAACAGGCCTGAGACAGTGCTCGGTCTGGTCCGGTCCGGACCGCCGGCGTCCGGTCCAAACGCCGGCTCGGACCGTGTCCACCCTGACATATCATATAAAATTGAACAATCTTCTGTATCTGAGATCTTGGTAACTGAGAAAACAAAACCTTCTAGTCCAAGAGTATACATTACCTGGCGTCCTCGAACACCATGCTGAAGTAGTTAAACCAGCCTGGACCGCCTACATCAGCCTGGACATGCATACCTTTGGTACGGGCAACAATGGTGGCAGTACCGGGGTTTGGTCCATCAATCACAGTCCAGTCGTTAACAGCAGTCGTACCAAACCCAGCTGGTTGGTTGGATGCGACAATTGCTACCTGGTTGGTGCCCGATCCAGCAGCGATTTGGTGCAAGTACAAGCGCAAGTTTATCTCAGACTCACAAGGAATAACGCAAGAAAGGGATGGACTGGCCATGGATAGAATGAAATACAGGACCAAAATGATGGGCAGGACACGGCTAGGACTGCGCATGGCTAGGATTTTGGCTCCCACAAAGATGGTAGGAGGTGTCTACAATAAATTGACTCTTTGCTTTGTTGTTGGCTGCGTGAGAGATACTCAAGAGTCTAGGGGTGCTATTTATAGTGCTGGAGGACTAATCAACTTAGCTAGAAATTAACTAATTAACCTGCTAGACAAGATTACCTAGCAATCTTCCCCTAATCTTGACTTGTCAACTCCTTGTGCTTCCTCCAATTTTGACTCATGTAGATTCGCAACATGTTGATCCAAACTCCAACGCATGATCCGGACTACCAGCTCGCACAGTCGCATCTACGCGTGCAACATGCAAGATTGGACGCATCATCAGTCTTCACATCGTAAAACTTAAGTGATCACTGTCCCACTACACACCGAGCTTGATTTTCAACTGTCATATCCGTACATTGAGTATGACCCACCTGGAAACATGCAGAACCTCCTTGCTCTACAATGTTGTGCCACCGCCATTGCTTGGCCGCTGCCTTACACTCGATCCGCACCATACTCCTTGTACTTGCTTGCAATAGATCCACTCTCCACTGCTCACACTCCCTCCTCGCTTTACGATGGCTTCACCTATCATCGTCCGCCTTCGGCATCACACCGAACTCACGCTGGCCGCAACCAGGACACTCCACGAGGACATGGACATGACTCACGGAACACCGTGCACATCTCTTCCACTCCAACGCATCCACACAGAGACAAGTACTTGGACACGATGACGACTCACAGACGCAACAACGACTGAGCGTGCAAACACGCACGACTCCTTGACTCATCCGACTCCCCCGGATGATGATCTTGATGAGCTCCAGCGCCGCACCTCGGCACCACCTCTCCCATCAACGATCTCCTTCCACCACCTTGCCAACGACAGCCTGCCGTTTCCCTCCTTGTCGCTCCAACAAACGACAATCGCTTGTTCCTCCTCTTCGCTGCATCACTCAGCGACTTCATGGCCCGCTCCTCGTCGCTACACCACACAACGGCAATATCGCCCGCCCCGAGGCGCTAGTCGGGTCGCTACCCCGGGGCAAGCATAGCTTCATCTCGAGCTTGCTCTGATACTGATTGTTGGAAATACGCCCTCAGGATCGATCACATCAAACATGACGAACACGCGCACGCAAGAATCTGATAGCCACCGGCCCTTGTCGTGCCCTTATTTATCTCCTCTTTATTTTTATTTTGTCCTTCTTTCACAACTCTGTACAAAACTAATAGCGTGATGTGCATATTTTAGCTAGAAATTAACTAATTAACCTGCTAGACAAGATTACCTAACACTCTGTTGGTAGCTTAGTATCCACTTCTATAGAGTAGATCAGATTACATGCATGCATGTGGATACTGTTTCTAGTCAACAGTAGCTAGCACGAAGTTGCTTGCTAACCTGATTACTTCTCTAACCATGCTGCTTTCGTGTGGACATTACGTAAATGAAGTGGTGTGCAGGTGCTTTGGAAAGAGGCTGGTTATCCCCGCCCGTGCGATCAGGGAGAAGGAAAGTGTTTTTCAGTGTCGCTGGAAGAGAAAGGTTTGGCTAGCTGATGAACGCAAGGAAGAAACTGAAGTGTGGGATGTTTCAGAAGTGTGGAAGTCCATGCTTGTTTCATTCTGAATAATGCAGTTGTGGCCTGAATGTTGGGCCGTGCACTTACGTACAATAACCTTGTGGAAGGATGCTGTGAATTTCTTGTATGCTAGGCTTCCCTGATGGCTGCTCTGCTACTGCTAGATGAGGAAATGGCTTCTACAACTGAACTGCACCGCAAGCAGTCGCTCTCTACCGAGAATTGTTAGGCCTGTGGTGTAGCGCGACTGCCTACCATCGTCGTCGAGCACCGCTGAATCACATCCCAGGCCGACACAGAGGATCTGATCTGGATTTTGTTCGCTGATGGTCCTTTGGGTGGGTGTCTCCAACAGGCAGGGGTCAGCAGTTTACTTTTATGTTCGCTGTAGCCCAGTAGTGCTGTGCCTATATTTCTGAATCACTTGCACCACATTTCCTTTGAATACGAATTTCCCCCAACCTACTAATCTGGGCCTAACAACTTGTACAAGGTTCCATATCATACGACAATGCAATCCAAAACAGTCTTTTTGATCGACCGCTCAGATGTAGATTATACCAATAAACCACAGCACGTACAGCAGTGCAGCTCAAGCTAAAAAAATGCTGGTTACTGAAGCTAAGTTGTAAGCACTTTGCACAGTGAAGATCCCGATTTTTCCTTGTTTCGACATGATTACCTTGTTGACCGATCTTCATCTCTGTTTTCAAATGAGGCCACGTCATGTTCAAAAGGAAATGGCCGGGCAGGAGAGTGTCAAAATGTTTCCAAAAATACTCAGAATGTTTTGAATCTATTTGCTTTTTTTCTTCCTTTTACTGTTCACACATTAGGTGTGTGTGCACACGGGAGCAAAAACTCCATGTCTGATAGTATGAAAGAGATAGTGGCAGGTTTATGGCTTCCTTTTTTCTATTTTGTTTCTATTTTCTCCCCTCATTTAATTTTTTGGTGACAATACTGTTGGGTGTTTCATTAGTTCAACTGTAAGTGTGAAATACGTAAAGATCCACATTACAGGAGAAAGAGTCTCCATATTATAAATTTACTACACAACCAAACTTCTTTATTTCTCATACATAATAAGACATGATCCCAAACACAAAACCAAACATAAATCTTAAAACAACAACAAACAGTCGGACATGGATCTTTGGATTGATGGAATATCACCAGCTAGAAATCCACGGATTATTTGAAAAGAAAAACATTGACAAGCTCATTGCAAAGCTCCTTCCACAGCTACCCATCGTGGTTGTCCACGTAGTTTTCAAACGTATTACTGGATGGTGGGGCCAGATATAGTGCCCTGGAAAAGAAAAGGAATCCCCTGTAATATCAGCACTGCTACATTTAATAAGAATCTAGGCATTAATGTACTAATAATGAAGTTTATCAAGGAATAATACAATTCGTAATTTTTATCTGAATGACTCGAACTAGCTTTCTTAGTGAACTAGATAGCTGTGCAATTTAAATGCCCATTTGTTACATGACCCGAACTAAGTTGTTATAAGGATATCATGTTCAACTAGATAGATACACTAGAAACAACAAAGCAAGTACATACTACAAATTAAGTAGCTAATTAAACTTGTCTACTTACAGCTGGTTTGACGTAGAAAGCATGAATATTGAGTTCTTTAATACTTTGACCCGGAGGGGGGTTGGCGAGTGCTCTGTACTTGATGGTCCCACGTGCCATAGCAAACTCTCCAGTCCCACCGATAATGGCCATCTCGCCTTCTTGAGCCCGGTTCATCCCCATTACTTCAAATGACGATCCACGGCGTCTGATATAGTTTTGGAGAGTAACACATCACGTATCATATAAAACCGGACAATCTTCAGTATATGAGATCTTGGTAACTGAGAAAACTAAAACTTCTAGTCCAACAGTATACATTACCTGGCGTCCTCGAACACCATGCTGAAGTAGTTGAACCAGCCTGGACCGCCTACATCAGCCTGCACATGCATGCCTTTGGTACGGGCAACAATGGTCGCAGTACCGGGGTTTGAACCATCAATCACAGTCCAGTCGTTAACAGCGGTCGTACCAAACCCAGCCGGTTGGCTCGAGGCGACAATTGCTACCTGGTTGGTGCCCGATCCAGCAGCGATTTGGTGCAAGTATAAGCGCAAGTTTATCTCAGACTCACAAGGAATAACGCAAGAAAGGGATGGACTGGCCATGGATAGAATGAAATACAGGACCAAAATGATGGGCAGGACACGGCTAGGACTGCGCATGGCTAGGATTTTGGCTCCCACGAAGATGGTAGGAGGTGTCTACAATAAATTGACTCTTTGCTTTGTTGTTGGCTGCGTGAGAGATACTCAAGAGTCTAGGGGTGCTATTTATAGTGCTGGAGGACTAGCATGTTGGCTCCGTACCCTTAAGGACCAGCAAATGTGTTTGTCTTTTTTTTTTCATTTTCTTCGGCCGACCTTTCGATTTGGATAGACTATACTTGTGGGGCGGAACAATATCATGTACATGTATCAGCCCTCAGAAAGAACAAAGGTTATGCGTCATTTTCTATTTCTTGTTTTGCCAAGACAGACTTTGGATGAAATATGCTATCAAATTTGAACTTTTATTGTTTGTAAAATTAAATACACCATGCTTGAAGACAAACTATATAGAGAAATAAGACGAAGATTTTATTTGCTGGTCCAATGCAGTCCTCTTGCGAACCCAGCGCCCCAGCCACAAAAATCTCCAAGCGCCGCTGCCGATCTCCGAGCCCGCACCTCAGATCCATTGGCCACCCTCTCCTCTCCATCCTCTCATTGCCTCCCAACGCTGCCGCGCGGCTGCCATGGACGGGGGCGACAGGGTGGTCCTTCTGGTCTTGAGTTCCTTTTGTCTAGATATGGTGGCGCGGTCTTCCAGCGCCGTTGCTCCGGGGATGCATGCGGCAGAGATCCGCACGGGTGTCCTGGGCATGTGGCTCGTCCGGCGTAGGTAGCACAACAGTGAGGGCTCCTCCACCGTTGATGGCTCAGCCACGTAGGGCGGCAGTTTCAGGCGACTGTGACACCACAACGGCTTTGATCGTGAGGTTTCCCGATGGCAGGGACGTCACCCATGGATGACGGTGGAGGTGGATATGACGGTCCAGCTGGGGATTGGCGTGATTTTGCCAGAGAAAGCTTGGTTCAGCCTTTGCCCGAACCATCCACAACGGCGCCCACAGGCGTCGCTACCTCGTTGGAGGCATTGTGGGGTGATTCGCGTTTGCTGCGTGGCTCGAGGGAAATCCTAGATTCAGACTTTACGGGTTGGATGATGGCGAGGTTCCTGCATCATGACCCTCACGGGGGCATCATCTTTGGGGTACTACATCGGTTGGAGGGACAAGTGATTGGCTTGGATGGCTAGGCGCAGGTCTCTGCATGCTTCTCGTGCGGTGACGAATTTTGGCCGCAAGAAGAAGCAGGGTCTCGGCGCCTGGTACTGTTTAGTGGGTAGCGTAGCTGGCTGGCACTGTCCGGCGTCGTGGTGGCGTCAACTTCATTACTCCTGATGATGGGACTACACAAGACGGCGGATTCAGATTCTACATTGTACTCATGCGGTGCAAACTGAGGGTCTACTAGACCGGTTGGTGATACCGGCTAGACGGCAGGTGGCTTGGTGAGGCCACAGGAATTTTTGGTGTGTGTGGCACCAGCTCAGGTCACACCATCAACCTTCGTAGGCCGGCAATTTTATCTAGGAAGTTGGCTTTGGGTTAATTTATGTATTTATTTTGTAAGGCCTTGTTAAGTATGCAAGATAGATGCCTGGGTGCATCGCTTGATGCAGATGCCGGAGTTACCCTCCTAAAAAAAACTCCATGCCTTGAATACAAACTATATATAGGAATAAGACCAAGATTTTATGTGTCTTTGTCTTCTTCAAATATGACCAGGCCCATCAGTCTTTGAAAGTGACACATTACCAAACCATGAAGTGCTATTTTGGATATCATATAGCTACACAGATTATTCTCAGCAACTTGCAAACCCTTCTCCATTGTATTGTCTGTAAAAATATAGATACAACACATGCCTTGAAGAAAAAATTAAGGCAACCGAATACAAAGAGCATCATGGTGTCCATTATTTTGGTGTACAATAAATCTAACCATTTTTAAGAGAGAACCTAACGACCTATGATTTTGTCAGTATTTGGTAACAGTAGATTCTTCCTGATCATTTTTTCTCTGTGTTTACATTGGTCTATAATGTTTGTCAAGACAAATATATACTTCATTGACCCATGTACTGTGCAGAGATGGACACAGTCATAGCACTGTTCCCCTGTTTCCCTGCTGATATGTGAACTCGAACGGGTGTGTATGTGTGTTCACTAATACTAGCATATGGCCACACCTTTCACTTAATGTTATTTCCCAATCAGCCTTTCTGAAAGGATATATAAGGAATCTTTAATTGTGATGCAGTTTTGTAAGCATGCTGGAGAACAAAAAATCAGCATTCTAAAATCTTAACATAAGTTTCACAGTGTTGGGATAATAAAAAAATTGACACGTGATTGTCTATTTAGGGGAGGATTGAGGTGCAGGGAGGGGGCGGAGGAGATCAATTCATCTATTCAGATTAGATGGAGAATTATAGTTACTAATTAATCTATTTCGAAAAAAATCAGGAGCTCATGCAATCCCAATTTCCACGGTCATGCCCATAGTGGGAGGTGCAGGCATAGTTCTTGACCTTGCTGCCGACAGGGTGTTTGCATGAGCCGGCCGAGAGTACCCCTGAAAATAACACGGACAACCGCATGATGCAAAGCTCTCATGAATATTCTTTATGAAGGGCTTAATTTTCTTTTCCGTTTATGAGGGGACTTAATGATGTATACATGCATGAACATCTAGACGAAATCTTGCGTAAAGGACTTGGATAATTTCAAAATATGCATTTCATTTTGACATTTTTTTTATCAATGTCTCTTAACACCTTTCTTTATTTCCATAGCAGCGCACCGACACCCCTACTAGTAGGTAATAAGTAAAATTCAAATTACTGTTGTTGATCCTAGTTTTATTCTGTGTTGTGGGATGCATTGTGGGATGTTATTTTGGGTGAATGCTACAGAACAACCCATCGAGGGAGGAAGTTATCAGGAGCTTCTGTTTGGCATCGTATGCACGAAACCCTTATCCGTTCTAGTTTTAGTTTTGGCGCTACACTCACTGCTCCATTCACTAGACAGTTGGAACTAATAATAACATGCACGACTGGTGCAAGTTCTCCGCCATCCCTAAGTGTGGATGCCGATCTACAGGCTCCACCCTGGCCAATGATCGACCTTGCATGAGGATAACTTCATTGTTGCCAAGCAATCTAGAATTTTAGTATATGTTCTTCATACTGTGAACATTAGTATATGAAATGGTAGCAACGCAACTCACATGAAGAAATAGTGTCCCCTTCATGTGAATATATGCTAGAGAAAATCTATCAGAAATAACAAAACTGAAGTATAAAGTTTTACGCTTCTTGCAAGTCGCGTCAAACAAAAGGAATAAATTGACTAAGCCTCTGGTCTTCACATATATTTTAAAAACAGACTGCTCCTACTCCAACCATTTTTTATGGGATTCCTTATCCGCATCTTTTATTATTGAATTTGTTTTTGGCAGTGTTCAAAGCAAGTAGTACTCGAATTGATATAGAAATTTTCTAAGCGATATGGTTCTGTCGTAAGAACATATAGGTTTGGCGATAAGCTAGAGCATATAATTGTTGGCCTTCGCATGTATGCATAGAGTTGGAACAACTCCTGGACACACTGTATTATTTCAACATTTTAATAGGTCCGAGCTACCATATATTTTCTACTAGATGATCACACCTCTAGCGGTTCAGGTCTCATGGATAATAGATTATACGCTAGCTGTGTATAGATAGAGCTGGTTCTCTATCAGGAGCACATGATATGATATTATGTTGTTTGAGCACATGGGGCCAATAGACCATGTCCTAGGAATTACATGGTCTAATATTTTCTACTTCCTGATGTGAAAAGTCTGTGGCAAAAAAAGTAGCAACGCACAAGGCACAAAGTACATAAAAATGGAAAATTTAGCAAGTGGGTCATCTATTTAGATATACACAATGGATAATCTATAAGATATGCAAAATAAGACTATGCTTCTTCTGAGGCTAGTCAAAGAGAAGTAATGTAATGACTAGGTGGTTTTCAAGAGCTGTCCGGTAGAACCCTGGGCAAGCACATGATGCTAAGCTCTCCCCGAGATTTGAATTCACAGGCATAATTTTCCTTTCTGTTTATTAGGGTACTAAATGGTATATAAATTCAAGAACACATATGTCATCTGCTAGAACAAATTGTTGGGAGGAAGTCTTGAATCATGTTCAAAAATGCTTTTCAATTTGGCGAAAAAGATCTGATCAATGTCTCTTAACACGGTTTTATTATTCCGTAGCATCACACGGGCATCGTACTAGCATGCAAGGAAAATTACAAATGTGATTGTAGCCTAATCATGGTTTTATTTTGTGTTGTGCCTAGTGGTATGTTATTTTGGGTGAATGTGACATAACAAACCATTGCGAGAGGCAGTTATCAGGACCTATGTTTTCCATGTACAGAATCCTTACCCATTAAACTAGAAAGATAGTATGGAAGAGCAAATACGCGACCAGTGAAACTTCTCATCCATCATGAATCACCATCCCTAAGCGTGAATGCAGGTATACAGGCTCCACCCTCTCGGCCAATCCTCTGCCATAGGCTGCTGCCAAGCTAGCAAGATTTCAGTAATTTCAGTATTTTGTACTTCATTGTGTGAATATTATTAGTATAAGAAATGCTAGCAACGGAACTGACATGAAGAAACTGCATTGAAAATTTAGCATTGGCTCCTTTATGTGATTGTATGCCCTACATAAATAATCAGATAATAAAAAAGATGCAAAACTATATACAGCTTCCAAGCCAGTCAAACAAAAGGAATAAAATGACTATGCTTCTAGTCTTCTGATATATTTTGTAAGCAAACTACCCCGTGCATTCTTTTAAGAGGGTCCTTGTCCCCATCTTTATTATTGATAATATATTTGGCATCATCGAGGGTAACTTGTACGCCAGTTAATATAGATTGATTTGGTCGTAAGAGCATATACTTGCTGGCATTCACATGCATGCATGGGGTTGGAATAACACCTAAGCACACTGGCCGTATTGCATAAAATATGTAACAGGTCCGAACCACCATATATTCCATCTTAGATGATCACCCCTTCCAGGATTGAACAGCTGTTCAGGTCTTATGGATAATATAGTTAGGCGATGGTACTGTAGAGAAGTGTAAGCAAAGTGTGCTAAGAGAAGCTAAAGCTAAGCCTGGAATGTGAATAGAGAAGCTAACGAAGGGAAAATTCTTGCAATCTTTAGCTTCCCCTACTGACCCCACGGTGTATGATAAGAAAACCAATATTCACAGTTGGTACATGACCCTCTCCACATGGGATTACAACAAATCTCGTGTAGGGGCCAATGGACCAGGCCCTGGGGACCAGACAGTTTAGTATTTTGTACATCATGAAGTGAAAAGTTAAGGCAGAAAAGGTAGCAATGTGTGTTGCATGATGGACATAAAATGAAAATTTTAGCAAGTGGGTCATGTATATGTGAAGATACACTCCGGATAATCTGTAAGATATACAAAATAAGACTATGCTTATTCCAAGGCTTGTCAAATAAAAGGAATAAACTGACTAATTGTATGTACTGCACATATTTCTTTTGACTCGACCTACCGCTTCCATACTATAAATACGGACCAGGTCTGCATCCCATAGTACACAGAAAGCCAGAGTCACACAAATATTAGAGTCTCTTCTGGATAGGTAGTCACCACACCCATCCGCTTGAAGCCTAGTATCTTGAAATGGCCACTCCTCTTCCCCAAACATACCTTACTCAATGTTGCTTGCCGTGTGAAAAGGAGCTAAACTTGGTATTGTACTTGCACCAAGTCGTAGGACCAAACGCCAATCAAAAGACAATCATACCAACAAAACCCGGTGAGAGTTTGTTTGGTATCACTGCTGTTAATAACTGGGCCATAGTAAATGCCCCAGATTTCAAAGCAAAGGTCGTTGGTCATGCACAAGGCATTCATGTCATGGCTGATCAACCAAGTGTTGGCTATTACAATTCTTCAACCTTGCGTTTGTGGAGGGAAGGTAAAACCTTGTGTACTTACATAGAACAATAAATAATTCCATGACTGGTATTCTTATCTAGTGCTTATATTGAAGGCATTATTGTAGTATATTTGAGCACAGAGTTTTTATTTGTTAGATGGCGTAGAATTGTGTAACTTCTTTGAGACTTCTGATTTTTTGTGTGAACTAGCTTCAAGGGAGCGACTCTTCAGGTGATGGGGATTTTTAATCCCGTGGGGGAATGGGCCATTATCGGTGGAACTGGAGAACTTACTATGGCACGTGGTACTATCAAATACAAAATACTCCAGGAGTCTGCTGGAATTGAGAGTATTCGGGAACTAAATATTCGCGCATTCTACACGCCCCCGAGCGCACTAGTTGTAAGTACCAAGAAACACTATAGATATTTACAACATCATATATCAATTGAATATTTTTACACTTCAAACGTGTGTTGGTATGGTGTATATATAACGTTATGTACCAACTATTTATAGCATTACATAATTATCTTTTATAGTGAATTACCTTGATCTAATGAATAGACTTGGCTCAATCCTACTAGTTAGTTTAGATTAACTTAAACTAAAGATC
Source organism: Triticum aestivum (assembly GCF_018294505.1). NCBI lineage: Eukaryota > Viridiplantae > Streptophyta > Magnoliopsida > Poales > Poaceae > Triticum > Triticum aestivum. The sequence continues at coordinate 4,967,760 of NC_057796.1, read as the reverse complement.
CAGTTAATGGACAATTTTCTACATATATATATTTTCCAAGACTAGAGAAATATCCTTGACCAAATTTCTCTCATTTTTGTACAGGTCAAGGGCGCATGATGGGATCAACTGCTCGATGAAAAGACAGTACTCATGGGACAATAATTATATCTATAAAAATAGTGAGCATATTGATGTCTACCAGTGTTGCAAGTGTGAAGATTCCCCTGTTTTATTTTATATAAAATAATGCATGGATTACAGTGCATGAGCTGATTATCCATGTTTCCGTTGTTCAACCTTTAATGTAATGTTTGATTGAGTGTATTGGATCTTATACTTTATACGCATGATCCACATCTTATATAAGTGAGAAAAGTGTGGCTTAGTTGGCCTCACACTGTGTCCATAACTTGCACATGTGCTTTTGCTCTTCTATGCGGCAAGGGGACCGAGCCATCTGACTGAGTGGTCGTGAGGCTCGACTTAGATGGAGAAATTTAACTGAAAATCATAGCAAGTGGATCATTTATTAAACTATTGTGTTTCATGCAAGGTCAGTCAAACAAGAGGAATTAAATGACTAAGCCCATGGTCTCACATATACGTTGTGATTGAACTACTCTTCTGTTCCTTTAAGGAAGGCCAGGTCATCCTAATAGATCTCGGAGATCCATCCTATTGGTCATTTCTCTCATGTAATAATAACATCACCATTGCCAAGCAAATAGCCATTTAGCATTGTGTCATTCATAGTGTGAACAGTTGTATAAGGTATATGGTAGCAATACAACTCACATAAAAAATTTAATTGAGAATCATACATATCAACAAGCTCATTAATTTGAGTATATGCACTGTTATTATATTTGATGCAACAAAAACATAAGTAAATATTTCTTGTAAGGCCTGTCAAACAAAGGGAATAGAATGTCTACACTTGTGTTCTTATTTATGAATTCGACTACTCCAATGAAAAATTCATGGCATTCCATGTCCTCGTCGATTTAGCCATCCATCTTGTTGACCGCTCCTCTACCAAGCAATTAGTCATTTTAGTATGTTGTGCTTCGTAGTGTGAGTAGTAGTAGAAGAAATAGTAACAACGCAACTACATGAAATTTTTGATCCAAAATCATAGCAAGTGGCTAGTTCATTTGAGTATATGCTCTAAATAATAAATCCGATATAACAAAACAAAACTATATGTCCCGCAAGGCCGTCCAAACAGAAATAATATAATGACTAAGCTTTTTGTTGTTGGGAAACGTAGCATGCAATTTCAAAAAAATTCCTACGCTCACACAAGATATATCTAGGAGATGCATAGCAACGAGAGGGGAAGAATGTGTCCACGTACCCTCGTAGACCGAAAGCGAAAGTGTTAAATTAACGCGGTTGATGTAGTCGAACGTCTTCTGGAGTCAACCGATTAAGTACCAAACGTATGGCACCTCCGATTTCTGCACACGTTCAGCTTGATGACGTCCCTCGATCTCTTGATCCAGTAGAGTGTCGATGGAGTCGATGAGTTCCGTCAGCACGATGGCGTGATGACGGTGTTGGTGATGGGACCCGCGCAGGGCTTCTCCTAAGCACTATGATGATACTACCAGAGGAGTAAACGGTGGAGGGGGGCACCGCACACGGCTAAGACAATGTTGTGCCTTTGTGGTGCCCCCTGTCCCCATATATAACGGAGGGGGGAGGAGGCTGACCACCAGGGGGCGCGCCATGAAGGGGTGAGTCCTACTAGGACTCCATTCCTAGTAGGATTCGCCCCCCTTTTTTCCTTCTTTACGGAGTAGCAAAGGGGGAAAGGGAGATGGAGTAGGAGAGGGAAAGGGGGCGCGCCGCCTGCACCCCTTGTCCAATTCGGATTGGCAAGGGGGGCGTGCCACCTCCTATGGCCGGCCCTCTATTCTCCACTAAGGCCCATGCAGCCCATTAACTTTCCCGGGGGGGGGGGGGGTGTTTCGGTAACCTCCCGGTACTCCGAAACTTATCCGAAACTTCCTGAAACCATTCCGGTGTCTAAATGCAACCTTCCAATATATCAATATTTACCTCTCGACCATTTCGAGACTCCTCGTCATGTCTGTGATCTCATCTGGGACTCCGAACAAACTTCGGTCACCAAAACACATAACTAATATAATACCAATCGTCATCGAACGTTAAGCGTGCGGACCCTACGGGTTCGAGAACTATGTAGACATGACCGAGACACCTCTGCGGTCAATACAATAGCGGAACCTGGATGCTCATATTGGTTCCTACATATTCTACGAAAATCTTTATCGGTCGAACCGCAATGTCAACATAGTTATTCCCTTTGTCATCGGTATGTTACTTGCCCGAGATTCAATAGTCGCTATCTTCATACCTAGTTCAATATCGTTTCCTGCAAGTCTCTTTACTCGTTCCATGGTGCATCATCCCGCAACTAACTCATCATTCACATTGCTTGCAAGGCTTCATATGATGTGCATTACCGAGAGGGCCCAAAGATACCTCTCCGATACTTGGAGTGACAACAGTCCTAATATCGATCTATGCCAACCCAACAAACAACTTCGGAGATACTTGTAGATCATCTTTATAGTCACCCAGTTACGTTGTGATGTTTGATAGCAGACAAGGCATTCCTCTGGTGTCCGGGAGTTGCATAATCTCATAGTCGGAGGAATATATATTTGACACGAAGAAAGCTGTAGCAATAAAACTGAACGATCATTGTGGTAAGCTAACAGATGGGTCTTGTCCATCTCATCATTCTACTAATGATGCGATCCCGTTATCAAATGACAACTCATGTCCATGGCTAGGAAACTTAACCATCTTTTGATCAACGAGCTAGTCTAGTAGAGGCATACTAGGGACACGTTGTTTTGTCTATGTATTCACACATGTATCAAGTTTCCGGTTAATACAATTCTAGCATGAATAATAAACATAAATCATGAATAAGGAAATATAAAATAACAACTTTATTATTGCCTCTAGGGCATATTTCCTTTAGTCTCCCACTTGCACTAGAGTCAATAATCTAGATTACATTGTAATGAATCTAACACCCATGGAGTCTTGGTGCTGATCATGTTTTGCTCGTGGAAGAGGCTTAGTCAACGGGTCTGCAACATTAAGATCAATATGTATTTTGAAAATCTCTATGTCTCCATCCTTGACCAAATCTCGGATGGAGTTGAAGCATCTCTTGATGTGTTTGGTCTTTTTGTGAAATATGGACTCCTTCGCCAAGGCAATTGCTCCAGTATTGTCACAAAAGATTTTCAATGGACCCGATGCACTAGGTCTTACACCTAGATCAGATATGAGCTCCTTCATCCAGACTCATCCATTTACTACTTCTGAAGCAGCTATTTACTCCGCTTCACACGTAGATCCCGCCACGACGCTCTGCTTGGAACTACACCAACTGACATCTCCACCATTCAATAAAGATGCGTATCCGGATTGTGACTTAGAGTCATCCGGATCGGTGTCAAAGCTAGCGTCGACGTAACCATTTACAACAAGCACTTTGTCACCTCCATAAACGAGAAACATATCCCTAGTCCTTTTCAGGTACTTTAGGATGTTCTTGACCACTGTCCAGTGATCCACTCCTGGATTACTTTGGTACCTCCCTGGTAAACTTATAGCAAGGCACACTTCAGGTCTTGTACACATCATAGCATACATGATAGAACTTATGGCTAAAGCATAGGGAATGACTTTCATTTTCTCTTTATCTTCTGTAGTGGTCGGGCATTGAGTCTGACTCAACTTCACACCTTGTAACACAGGCAAGAACCATTTCTTTGACTGATCCATTATGAACTTCTTTAAAACTTTATCAAGGTATGTGCTTTGTGAAAGTACTATCAAGCATCTTGATCTATCTCTATAGATCTTGATGCCCAATATGTAAGAAGCTTCACCGAGGTCTTCCAATAAAAAACTCTTGTTCAAGCATCCTTTTATGCTATCCAGAAATTCTATATCATTTCCAATCAACAACATGTCATCCACATATAATATTAGAAATGCTATAGAGCTCCCACTCACTTTCTTGTAAATACAGGCTTCTCCAAAAGTCTGTATAAAACCATATGCTTTGATCACCTCATCAAAGCATATATTCCAACTCCGAGATGCTTGCACCAGTCCATAAATGGATCGCTGGAGCTTGCACACTTTGTTAGCACCTTTAGGATCGACAAAACCTTCTGGTTGCATCATATACAACTCTTCTTTAAGAAATCCGTTAAGGAATGTAGTTTTGATATCCATTTGCTAGATTTCATAATCATAAAATGCGGCAATTGCTAACATGATTCAGACAGACTTAAGCATCGCTACTGGTGAGAACGTCTCATCATAGTCAACTCCTTGAACTTGTCGAAAATGCTTTGCAACAAGTCGAGCTTTATAGATAGTAAAATTACCATCAGCATCTGTCTTCTTCTTGAAGATCCATTTATTCTCTATGGGTCGCCGATCATCGGGCAGATCCACCAAAGTCCACACTTTGTTCTCATACATGGATCCTATCTCAGATTTCATGGCCTCCAGCCATTTATCGGAATCTGGGCTCATCATTGCTTATTCATAGTTCGTAGGTTCATCATGGTCAAGTAACATGACTTCCAGAACAAGGTTACTGTACCACTCTGGTGCGGATCGTGATTTGCCAGACCTACGAGGTTCTGTAGCAAGTTGATTTGTAGTTTCATGATCTTTATCATTAACTTCCTCTCTAGATGGTGTAGGCATCACGGGAACAGATTTCTCGGATGAGCTACTTTCCAAATTGAGAGCATGTAAAATTACCTCATCAAGTTCTACTTTCCTCATACTCACTTCTTCGAGAGAAACTCCTTCTCTAGAAAGGTTCCATTCTTAGCAACACAAATCTTGCCTACGGACTTGTGGTAGAAGGTATACCCAATTGTTTCCTTAGGGTATCCTACGAAGACCCATCTCTCCGACTTGGGTTCGAGCTTATCAGGCTGAAGCCGTTTGGCATAAGCATCGCATCGCCAAACTTTAAGAAACGATAGCTTAGGTTTGTTGCCAAACCACATTTCATATGGTGTCGCCTCAATGGATTTTGACGGTGCCCTGTTTAAAGTGAATGCAGATATCTCTAATGCATAACCCTAAAATGATAGTGGTAAATTGGTAGGAGACATCATAGATCGCACCATATCCAATAAAGTGCGGTTATGACGTTCGGACACACCATTACGCTGTGGTGTTCCAGGTGGCGTGAGCTGTAAAACTATTCCACATTATTTTAAATGAAGGACAAACTTGTAACTCAAATATTCTCCTCCACGATCAGATCGTAAAACTTTATTTTCTTGTTATGAATTCTTTGAACTTTTCAAATGTTTCAGACTTGTGTTTCATTAAGTAGATATACCCATATCTGCTCAAATCATCTGCGAAGCTCAGAAAATAACGATACCCGCCACGAGCATCAACACTCATTGGACCGCATACATCGGTGTGTATTATTTTCAATAAGTCATTAGCTCGTTCCATTGTTTCAGAGAACGGAGTTTTAGTCATCTTGCCCATAAGGCACGGTTCGCAAGTATCAATGATTCATAAACAAGTGATTCCAAAAGACCATCTTTATGGAGTTTCTTCATGCGCTTTACACCGATATGACCCAAACAGTAGTGCCACAAATAAGTTGCACTATCGTTATCAACTTTGCATATTTTGGCATCAATATTTGGAATATGTGTATCATCATGATCAAGATTCAACAGAAATAGACCACCCTTCAAGGGTGCATGAACATAAAAGATATTACTCATATAAATAGAACAACCATTATTCTCTGATTTAAATGAATAACCGTCTCGTGCTAAAAAAGATCCAGATATAATGTCCATGCTCAACGCTGGCACCAAATAACAATTATTCAGGTCTAAAACTAATCCCGAAGGTAGATGTAGAGGTAGCGTGCCGACGACGATCACATCAACCTTGGAACCATTTCCGACGCGCATCGTCACCTTGCCCTTAGCTAATCTTTGTTTAATCCGTAGTCCCTGCTTCGAGTTACAAATATGAGCAACCGAACCGGTATCGAATACCCAGGCACTACTATGAGAATTAGTAAGGTACACATCAATAACATGTATATCACATATACCTTTGTTCACCTTGCCATCCTTCTTATCCGCCAAATACTTGGGGCAGTTCCGCTTCCAGAGAACAGTCCCTTTGCAGTAGAAGCACTCAGTTTCAGGCTTGGGTCCAAACTTGGGTTTCTTCCTGGGAGTGACAACTTGCTTGTCAGTCTTTTTGAAGTTCCCCTTCTTTTTACCCTTGCCCTTTTTATTGAAAGTAGTGGTCTTGTTAACCATCAACACTTGATGCTCCTTCTTGATTTCTACCTCCGCGGCCTTTAGCATTGTGAAGAGCTCGGGAATAGTCTTATTCATCCCTTGCATATTGTAGTTCATCACGAAGCCTTTGTAGCTTGGTGGCAGTGATTGAAGAACTCTGTCAATGACACAATCATCTGAAAGATTAACTCCCAGCCGAGTCAAGTGATTATGGTACCCAAACATTCTGAGTATGTGCTCACTAACAGAACTATTCTCCTCCATCTTGCAGCTATAGAACTTGTTGGAGACTTCATATCTCTCAACTCGGGCATTTGCTTGAAATATCAACTTCAACTCTTGGAACATCTCATATGCTCCATGATGTTCAAAACATCTTTGAAGTCCCGATTCTAAGCCGTAAAGCATGGCACACTGAACTAACGAGTAGTCATCAGATCGAGCTTGCTAGGCGTTCACAACGTCAGCTTCTGCTCCTGCAGCAGGCCTTGCACTGAGCGGTGCATCAAGGATATAATTCTTCTGTGCAGCAATGAGGATAATCCTCAAGTTACGGACCAAGTCCTGTAGTTGTTGCCATCATCTTTCAACTTAGCTTTCTCTAGGAACGCATTAAAATTGAAAGGAGCGGTAGCACGGGCCATTGATCTACAACATAGATATGCAAAAACTATCAGGACTAAGTTCACGATAAATTAAGTTCAATTAATCATATTACTTAAGAACTCCCACTTAGATAGACATTTCTCTAGTCATCTAAATGATACGTGATCCAAATCAACTAAACCATGTCCGATCATCACGTGAGATGGAGTAGTCTTCAATGGTGAACATCACTATGTTGATCATATCTACTATATGATTCACGTTCGACTTTTTGGTCTCCAGTGTTCCGAGGCCATATCTGTATATGCTAGGCTCATCATGTGGTGTCTCAGCATGAAGAACTTTTGCAACGGTGCATACTCGGGGAGAACACTTATACCTTGAAATTTAGTGAGGGATCATCTTATAATGCTACCGTCGTACTAAGCAAAATAAGATGCATAAAGATAAACATCACATGCAATGAAAATATGTGACATGATATGGCCATCATGATCTTGTGCTTTTGATCTCCATCATCTAAGCAACGTCATGATCTCCATCATCACCAGCTTGACACCATGATCTCCATCGTATCGTCGTGGTCGTCTCGCCAACCATTCCTTCTACGACTATCGCTACCGCTTAGTGATAAAGTAAAGCAATTACATAGCGCATGTATTTCATACAATAAAGCGACAACCATATGGCTCCGGCCAGTTGCCGATAACTTTACAAAACATGATCATCTCATACAACAATCTTTATATCACATCATGTCTTGACGATATCACATCACAACATGCCCTACAAAAACAAGTTAGACGTCCTCTACTTTGTTTGTTGCAAGTTTTACGTGGCTGCTACGGGCTGCTAGCATGAACCGTACAAACCTACGGCACAAAAACCACAACGGTGATTTATCAAGTTTGATGTTTTAACCTTCACAAGGAGCAGTCAAATTCGATTCAACTATAGTTGAAGAAATAGACACCCGTCAGACACCTTTATGCAAAACTAGTTGCATGTTTGTCGGTGGAACCGGTCTCATGAACGCGGTCATGTAAGGTTGGTCCGGGCCGCTTCATCCAACAATACCGACGAATCAAAATAAGACATTGGTGGTAAGCATTATGACGATCACCGCCCACAACTCTGTGTGTTCTACTCGTACATATCATCTACGCATAGACCTTGCTCGGATGCCACTGTTGGGAAACGTAGTACACAATTTCAAAAAAATTCCTACGCTCACGCAAGATCTATCTAGGAGATGCATAGCAACGAGAGGGGAAGAGTGTGTCCACGTACCCTCGTAGACCGAAAGCGGAAGCGTTAACTTAACACGGTTGATTAGTCGAACGTCTTCTCGAGTCAACCGATCAAGTACCGAACGTACGACACCTCTGAGTTCTGCACACGTTCAGCTCGATGACGTCCCTCAATCTCTTGATCTAGCAGAGTGTCGATGGAGTCGATGAGTTCCGTTAGCACGACGGTGTGATGACGTTGTTGGTGATGTGATCCACGTAGGGCTTTGCCTAAGCACTACGATGATACTATCGATCGGAGGAGTAAACTGTGGAGGGGGGGCACCACAAATGGCTAAGACAATGTTGTGCCTTTGGGGTGCCCCCCTGCCCCCGTATATAAAGGAGGGGGAGGAGGCCGACCACCAGGGGGCGCGCCATGGAGGGGGGAGTCCTACTAGGACTCCACTCCTAGTAGGATTCGCCCCCCCTTTTTTCCTTCTTTCTGGAGTAGCAAAGGGGGAAAGGGAGAGGGAGTAGGAGAGGGAAAGGGGGGTGCCGCGCCCACCCCTTGTCCAATTCGGATTAGCAAGGGGGGGCGCCGCCCCCACCCCTTGTCCAATTTAGATTGGGAAGGGGGGAGCCACCTCCTATGGCCGGCCCTCTCTTCTCCACTAAGGCCCATGCGGCCCATTAACTTTCCCGCGGGGGGGGGGGGGGGGGGCTTTTGGTAACTTCTCGGTACTCCGAAACTTCCCAAAACCATTCCGGTGTCCGAATGTAACCTTCCAATATATCAATCTTCACCTCTCGACAATTTCGAGACTTCTCGTCATGTCCGTGATCTCATCCGGGACTCCTAACAAACTTCGGTCACCAAAACACATAACTCATATAATACCAATCGTCATCGAATAGTAAGCGTGTGGACCCTACGGGTTCGAGAACTATGTAGACATGACCGAGACACCTCTCCGGTCAATAACCAATAGCGGAACCTGGATGCTCATATTGGTTCCTACATATTCTACGAAGATCTTTATCGGTCGAACCGCAATGTCAATATAGTTATTCCCTTTGTCATCGGTATGTTACTTGCCCGAGATTTGATCTCGTTACCGGCAAGTCTCTTTACTCGTTCCGTAGTGCATCATCCCGCAACTAACTCATTAGTCACATTGCTTGCAAGGCTTCATATGATGTACATTACCGAGAGAGCCCAGAGATACCTCTCCGATACTTGGAGTGACAAATCCTAATCTCGATCTATGCCAACCCAATAAACACCTTCGGAGATACCTGTAGAGCATCTTTATAATCACCCAGTAACGTTGTGACGTTTGATAGCACATAAGGCATTCCTCTGGTGTTCGGGAGTTGCATAATCTCATAGTCGGAGGAATATATATTTGGCACGAAGAAAGCAGTAGCAATAAAACTGAACGATCATTATGCTAAGCTAACAGATGGGTCTTGTCCATCACATCATTCTACTAATTATGTGATCCCATTATCAAATGACAACTTATGTCCATGGCTAGGAAACTTAATCATCTTTTGATCAATGTGCTAGTCTAGTAGAGGCATACTAGGGACACGTTCTTTTGTCTATGTATTCACACATGTATTTATGAATCAAACTAGTCCAACTATTTCTTAAGACATGACATGTCCCCATGAATCTAAGGGTTCTATCATGTTATCAACTCCTCTGCCATGAGAATTATTGCGCTGCTGCCAAGCAATCAACAACTTCGGTATTAAGTGCTTCATAGTGTGACAATAGTAGATGAAATGGTAGCAGTGCAACTCACACGAAAAAACTTAATGGAAGCCCTAGTGGTATGGACTCCAGCTTCTAGTGGTCACGTGGGCCTCCGTCTCCCCTGATATCAAGCGCCTCTTCCATGCGTTCCATAACAGTGACATCGGTCTAGGCAGCATCAACTATGTGCTCATCGTTCTCGACAGGCATCAATGCAAAGCGGCTGCTCTACCACGTCATGATTGCAATCAGTTGGCGCCGGGCGGGAACCAATGCGGGCGAGGTGGAAGGGTTTTGGGTGGATCAGAGTGGTCAGAAGCAGGCGTGGGAGCGGTCCACACGCCGACAAAGCCCCACGTTTGTCTCTCGTTTGCGGGAGAAAGTGCGTTCGAACGGCCTACAGGACTGCGTTGGATGGAAAAACACTTTCGGACTTTGAGGGTCGGAGTTGGAGATGCCCTAAGCCCAACATAATATTTATTTTTGAGGTATTAAGCCCAATATAAAGTGTCCCAGGATCTATTTACTGAGGCCCCCGAATCATAAGCCCGGCCCACCCAGACTCTGCCGGTGTGCATCTCCTCTGCGCCGCCGATGTCACCGAGGCTGGCCGGCCGGCCCGACCGCCTCATGCTCACCACCACCGCTGCTCGCCGCCCGTCCCTCCCTCCCTCCTTCCGTCCATGGCGGCGGCGCCCTCTGTCGTCAGCAGGACCCAACGTGGCGGCGGCGGGCAACAACGACGGCGACGTAGGCCTCCAAGACCCCATCCCGGCCTCTCTGTTCGAATATGGAGGTACCCACTGTTGGCGCCGCCTCCTCGCAGCGCTGCTCGTCTTCCTCCCTCTCGTTGCATCTCACAACTCTCCTGAGGTTTCTCTCTTCTCTTCCCTCACAAACAGACACATGGTGATGAACTCTACACACATACATATACACCAAGGAAGAACACACAGGCTTTGCCGAGACTCTTCCTTGGCACCCACAAACACTACATTGCTTTCTCAGCCCGCACGGCCTCATTTCCATTCCACTCAAAGTAGTATATATACACAAGGTTTAGGCACTCCTGCCATGCACTTCACGCCACCACTAGAGCCACTACTCCACTGGTTTCTCCATGATCCACATGACTCTGCATGCAGCTAGCTAACTTGACTTTGCTCGGCTGCTACCTCCACCAAGCGAACTCTATGCAGCTAACTAACCACACTGCATGCATGCTGACTAACAATCTATGCATATCAAGATTACTACTAACATTTTCCCTTCTAATCTTGACTTACCGTCGCCGGAATTGTCGCAGCTCCTGTCATCGTCGTCGCCACGACCGCGGACTGGACCTGGCGCGCTGACGCTGATCGCCACCATGCTTCCTCGACAACACACGCCGAGCTCCTTCTCCACCGGCAACATACGCCTAGCGTCCCTCTGCGTCCTGCACGTCCCGCGCGCACCCGATGCGCCGGACGAGCCCAACCGCACCAGTGCGTCCCGCACATCCCGCGCGCACACAACGCGCCCGACGAGCCCGACCACACCACACGCCATGGACTCACCGCACACCGCCTCCGCGTCCGCCATGGCAGCCGCAGCTTCTCTTCCCGGTGCACTGACGCTGCCGGCCACAACTACGGCCGATTTCCTCAAGCACGAACTTGAGCCACACCCGTTACAACGCATATGGGGGGTTCTTATACCCTGGGGCGCGCCAGGGCACGTACCCCACGCCCCAGTCCACGCCGAGCGCCTGGTCCGGCCCGCTCTGCCCACTCCCGCGACATGCACACACACGTCCGTGTCGCGTGAGCCCGCCTCGGACCAACTCCACGCTCCCCCGATCTCACCAACAGAACGCACACACGCTGCACTCGTGCACGGACATGCCCGTGCACACCACACGCACGCACACACACGACCCGCTGTGGACCCGACACGCCCAGCGCGCGCCCATACACGCGCCCGACGCGACAAGCTCGTCGCCATGGTTGTTGCCGCCCGACGCCACCGTGTGCTTTCAGCACGAGCCGCCGCAGATGCCGTGCAACGCGGCCACCTCGCCGGCCGCTGTCGCGTCTCCGTGCCTCGCGCCATCGCGCTCTCCGCTGTCCGCTGCGCGCTCCGCGTGCCACAGCCGCCCCTCGAACTTGGCTCTGAATACCAAGTGTTGGCGCCGCCTCCTCGCAGCGCCGGGTCGTCTTTCTCCCTCTCGTCGACTCTCCTGAGATTTCTCTCTTCTCTTCCCTCACAAACACACACATGGTGATGAACTCTACACACACACGCATATACACCAAGGAAGAACACACAGGCTTTGCCGAGACTCTCCCTTGGCACCCACAAGCACTACATTGCTTTCTTAGCCCACACGGCCTCATTTCGATTCCACTCAAAGTAGTATATATACACAAGGTTTAGGCACTCCTGCCATGCACTTCACGCCACCACAAGAGCCACTACTCCACTAGTTTCTCCATGATCCACATGACTCTGCATGCAGCTAACTAACTTGACTCAGCTCGGCTACTACCTCCACCATGTTGGAAATTCACCCACAGGATCAATCACATCAAATCACACGAACACATGCGGATGAAAAACTGATAGCCAAGGGCACGTGTCGCGCCCCTCTTTTCTCCTCTTTATTTCTTTTTCTGGTTTTCTCAGTGTTACAAAACTCACCCAACGCTGCATATATATATGCATCAACCTGAACGCCGGACCAGGCTAGATTAGCCGACTCCAAACACCAATCCTAAACCTACTCGTTCATTGACCTGGACTTGTACACAGACATGATATCCTAGCACCACTCGAACAACTATCTGGACTAGGACTCCCATCTATATGCTAACAATCGTACGACTAGTACTCTCGGTGTTGCACGTACATAACTTTCCTAATCTAATCACCGGCAACACTGATCACACTACTAATCTTAACCAGACACAGCTAGCACACTTCTAGCCAAATACAAACTTGTTTGGATTAACCTAACACACCAAGCGAACTCTATGCAACTAACTAACCACACTGCATGCATGCTGACTAACAATCTATGCATGTCAAGATTACTACTAACACCCACTCGTTCCGCGTCCCCTTCACTTGCTGGCTGCATCCTTTGTTAGAATTTGTTTTACCTTTTGCTGCTATTTCTAGCTGGTCTGTATGTCTGTATAATTGGTTCGTAGCTCAAAACGAAACTTGCAAATGGTTCAATACATTTACAGGCAGCACAGCTTGCAAACCATGGCACACCTGATCGCCTGATCGATGCATCAAACGTAGTATCTGAAAACCATGTGACTGCTCGCCTGATCGATGCATCAAACGTAGTATCTGAAACAAAATTATCCTCCGGCCTGCCTGCCTGCCTGCAAGTGGAGGTTTTGTAATGGCACTGCACGCCGTCTCAGACGGCTGTCTGTGCCTGCCTCGGTGTGGCCATTCAACTACTTTAGTAGAGCCCGCATCGTTAATGGCAAGATTAAACATTGTTCTCGTTATTGGCTCCAGAACAGATCTCAGGCTGCATACAACCGCTCTAGCTAGTATATTGTAGACATTTCAATACATTTTATTAGAGTGGAAAAAAAAGAGAATGTAGGGATGAAATCGAAGTGGATGGAGCCCTTGATGATAAGAGGAAACCAATGATGCAATAGGTTTACATCACAAGTTGTAACCAAGTGCGACCAACTGGGTGCTGATGCTGATGGCAAGGCATTGGTAGCACGCTTGTAATGCACAAAACAAATGTCAAGACCGTGAATCCCGTGTCATGACTGCCATGTCTATTGGATAACCTGCAATATGTCAACATGGTTTAAAACCCGCAATACTTTGGATAACCTGCTATCAAGATAGACATGGTTTAACTTGCAAAAAAAAAGATGACATGGTATAGACCATGCACTTGTTTCCATGTCCAAATCGAAAATTCTGAACACCTGTTCTTCAGAAAAAAAATTACGGGATCTCTGACCTTCTAAAATTGTATATGATCATGATTTTACAACACTGCACAAAATTCAAAAAAGAATGGCTGGGGATCATCACAGCTCCTTGCCGTCAATTCTGGCGATCACGAGGGCTGGCGAGATCGGATGCGGAGTCATAGCCGTTGGGTACCGAAGATCTGAAGGCATCTGCCGATTCATAGGAGAGAGAGAGAGAGAGAGAGAGAGAGAGAGAGAGAGAGAGAGAGAGAGAGAGAGAGAGAGAGAGAGAGAGAGAGATGAACTGCAGACCAGGAACATCGATCAGACAAAGATATCGCGGAAAGATTTCAGTCGTGACAAACGATGGGGATTACCTTGTGATGAGGTGGCGCTGATCCACTCGATCACCCCTATGCACATCTTGGTCGCCTCCTTCTGCACAATCTGGACGTCACATGTGCGACATCGTGGCCACCAGCGTCATCGACACCTGAACATGCCCTACCCCAACGCCGCCACGCACCACCGCTACGTACCTCCGTTGGAGTCCTCTGGAGCGGGGAGTTGCCAAACACGTCCGGGTAGGAGATGAGGGCGCGCGACGCCGCAGGCGATGGCTGTGCGGCGAAGGCAGCGTCTTCCACAAACAGCCGGCTAGTCATAGAATACTTGTTGTGGGAAGAACAACCGCATCTATTACTACTCCATTTATTCGGTGAAGAAAGAAGAAACGCAAGCGGTATAGAGATGGAGAGATTGATGGGCAATCAATTGACCGAGGAGATAATTAGGGCTCGCGCTGGTTCGATTCGAGAGGCCAAACGCCAAGGAGTGTTACTATCTGCTAATTAGGAAGATGATAAATGTGTGGGTCAAGCAGTTACCTATTGGGCTTTTTAGTGTCCAGTTTTGATGAAGTGTACGTGTAAAGCCCCGAAAAAATCAGAGTCAAAGGCTTATCATCGATCGCTAGGTGTGTTGGCTGTAAGGCTGGAAAAGAACCAAACGGTATCTTCACTTAGCATGGCGTCTCTTAGTAATTTTCTCAACCTTTAATCAGACGGTTGCACACTCCTCAGCTTTACTAATCAACGGCTTCAACAATTAGAGTGACGTGGCTTCCTGAGAAGCAGGAAAATCACCTAGTGGGGTGCCCCTATTTAGATATAGAAGATTAGCTCTAATTAATCAGGATAAAAACCTGCGTTTCCTTTAATTATTGACTGTTACTATATATAGGGGACATGCCATACATTTGTTCTCTTGTGCTTAACTGAGTAATTAGACCAATTTCGGACATACTATATGTCATCAATTTAGTTCAACTATGAGTGTGAAATAGGTAAAGATCCACATTAAGGGAGAAAGATTCTTCATATTATAAATTTATTACACCAAACAAACTTCTTTATTTCTGATACACACCAAGAAGACATGATCCCAAACACAAAAACAAACATACAACTTAAAACAACAACAAATGGTCCGACATGGATCTTAGGAATAACGGAATATCACCAGCTAGAAATTCACGGATTATTTGAAAAGAAAACATTGACAAGATCATTGCAAAGCTCCTTCCACAGCTACCCATCGTGGTTGTCCACGCAGTTTTAAAACATATCACTAGATGGCGGCGGGGCCAGCTATAGTCCCCTGGAAAAGAAAAGGAATCCCCGGTAATATCAGCATTGCTACATTTGATAAGAATCTAGGCATTAAGGTACTACTAATGAAGTTTTTCAAGAAATAATAACAATTCCTAATTTTTATCTGCATGACTCAAACTAGCTTTCTTGGTGAACTGGGTAGTTGTGCAATTTAAATGCCCTTTTGTTAAGTAGCCAATTAAACTGGTCTACTTACAGCTGGTTTAACGTAGAATCCATGAATATTGAGTTCTTTAATACTTTGACCCGGAGGGGGGTTGGCGAGTGATCTGTACTTGATGGTCCCACGTGCCATAGCAAACTCTCCAGTCCCACCAATAATGGCCATCTCGCCTCCTTGAGCTCTGTTCATCCCCGTTACTTCAAATGACGATCCACGGCCCCTAATATAGTTTTTGAGAGTAACAGATCATGTATCATTCAGGGTGGGCGACACGGTCCGGTCCGGCGGTCCGGCTCGTGGCCCGCTCGGCTCTGGCCGGCTCGGTCCTCGCCCGCTAGTTTAAATGGCCGGTCCGGTCCCTGCAAACAGGCCCGAGAAAATCTCGGTCCGGTCCGGTCTTTGACCGAGCCGACCGAGCGGACCGAAGGTGGCAGTCGGCGGCATGGCCGGGGCGTGGCGGGGGCGTGCCGACGGCTTGCCAGGGGCGTGGCGGGGGCGTGGCAGGTGTGTGGCGAGGGCATGGCGGCTCAGGCGTGGCGGGGGCGCAAGAAACCGCCGTCGTCAACGTCCGCCGCCACGGGGCCGTCGCCCGCGCGGCCACTGGACTCGATGGCCCCGGAAACTATGTCCATTAGAAGCGCCACACTCGGGTCCGTCGTCCCCGCCAACGAAATCGACCTGGGAGGTCCTACATAGCCGCATCGGCCGTCGTCCCTTTTATCTCCGTTCACCGGCCGTCGTGCCAGATTCGTCGCCGATGAGCTCCCTCCGGTGTTCTTCTTTGTCATGTAGCTCCCTCTGGTTCTTCTGAAGCTCCCAAACATCTTTTCAACGAGCTGCGCTTCCTCTAGCATTGCGTCCCTGATTAACAGCTCTCGCCGGAGCTCCAGAGCGCGCTCTGCCCATGTCTTGGCCGGTCCTGACGGTCCTCTCGGTCCGGCTCGTGGCCCATCATTGCCGGTCCGGTCCCTGCAAACAGGCCTGAGACAGTGCTCGGTCTGGTCCGGTCCGGACCGCCGGCGTCCGGTCCAAACGCCGGCTCGGACCGTGTCCACCCTGACATATCATATAAAATTGAACAATCTTCTGTATCTGAGATCTTGGTAACTGAGAAAACAAAACCTTCTAGTCCAAGAGTATACATTACCTGGCGTCCTCGAACACCATGCTGAAGTAGTTAAACCAGCCTGGACCGCCTACATCAGCCTGGACATGCATACCTTTGGTACGGGCAACAATGGTGGCAGTACCGGGGTTTGGTCCATCAATCACAGTCCAGTCGTTAACAGCAGTCGTACCAAACCCAGCTGGTTGGTTGGATGCGACAATTGCTACCTGGTTGGTGCCCGATCCAGCAGCGATTTGGTGCAAGTACAAGCGCAAGTTTATCTCAGACTCACAAGGAATAACGCAAGAAAGGGATGGACTGGCCATGGATAGAATGAAATACAGGACCAAAATGATGGGCAGGACACGGCTAGGACTGCGCATGGCTAGGATTTTGGCTCCCACAAAGATGGTAGGAGGTGTCTACAATAAATTGACTCTTTGCTTTGTTGTTGGCTGCGTGAGAGATACTCAAGAGTCTAGGGGTGCTATTTATAGTGCTGGAGGACTAATCAACTTAGCTAGAAATTAACTAATTAACCTGCTAGACAAGATTACCTAGCAATCTTCCCCTAATCTTGACTTGTCAACTCCTTGTGCTTCCTCCAATTTTGACTCATGTAGATTCGCAACATGTTGATCCAAACTCCAACGCATGATCCGGACTACCAGCTCGCACAGTCGCATCTACGCGTGCAACATGCAAGATTGGACGCATCATCAGTCTTCACATCGTAAAACTTAAGTGATCACTGTCCCACTACACACCGAGCTTGATTTTCAACTGTCATATCCGTACATTGAGTATGACCCACCTGGAAACATGCAGAACCTCCTTGCTCTACAATGTTGTGCCACCGCCATTGCTTGGCCGCTGCCTTACACTCGATCCGCACCATACTCCTTGTACTTGCTTGCAATAGATCCACTCTCCACTGCTCACACTCCCTCCTCGCTTTACGATGGCTTCACCTATCATCGTCCGCCTTCGGCATCACACCGAACTCACGCTGGCCGCAACCAGGACACTCCACGAGGACATGGACATGACTCACGGAACACCGTGCACATCTCTTCCACTCCAACGCATCCACACAGAGACAAGTACTTGGACACGATGACGACTCACAGACGCAACAACGACTGAGCGTGCAAACACGCACGACTCCTTGACTCATCCGACTCCCCCGGATGATGATCTTGATGAGCTCCAGCGCCGCACCTCGGCACCACCTCTCCCATCAACGATCTCCTTCCACCACCTTGCCAACGACAGCCTGCCGTTTCCCTCCTTGTCGCTCCAACAAACGACAATCGCTTGTTCCTCCTCTTCGCTGCATCACTCAGCGACTTCATGGCCCGCTCCTCGTCGCTACACCACACAACGGCAATATCGCCCGCCCCGAGGCGCTAGTCGGGTCGCTACCCCGGGGCAAGCATAGCTTCATCTCGAGCTTGCTCTGATACTGATTGTTGGAAATACGCCCTCAGGATCGATCACATCAAACATGACGAACACGCGCACGCAAGAATCTGATAGCCACCGGCCCTTGTCGTGCCCTTATTTATCTCCTCTTTATTTTTATTTTGTCCTTCTTTCACAACTCTGTACAAAACTAATAGCGTGATGTGCATATTTTAGCTAGAAATTAACTAATTAACCTGCTAGACAAGATTACCTAACACTCTGTTGGTAGCTTAGTATCCACTTCTATAGAGTAGATCAGATTACATGCATGCATGTGGATACTGTTTCTAGTCAACAGTAGCTAGCACGAAGTTGCTTGCTAACCTGATTACTTCTCTAACCATGCTGCTTTCGTGTGGACATTACGTAAATGAAGTGGTGTGCAGGTGCTTTGGAAAGAGGCTGGTTATCCCCGCCCGTGCGATCAGGGAGAAGGAAAGTGTTTTTCAGTGTCGCTGGAAGAGAAAGGTTTGGCTAGCTGATGAACGCAAGGAAGAAACTGAAGTGTGGGATGTTTCAGAAGTGTGGAAGTCCATGCTTGTTTCATTCTGAATAATGCAGTTGTGGCCTGAATGTTGGGCCGTGCACTTACGTACAATAACCTTGTGGAAGGATGCTGTGAATTTCTTGTATGCTAGGCTTCCCTGATGGCTGCTCTGCTACTGCTAGATGAGGAAATGGCTTCTACAACTGAACTGCACCGCAAGCAGTCGCTCTCTACCGAGAATTGTTAGGCCTGTGGTGTAGTGTAGCGCGACTGCCTACCATCGTCGTCGAGCACCGCTGAATCACATCCCAGGCCGACACAGAGGATCTGATCTGGATTTTGTTCGCTGATGGTCCTTTGGGTGGGTGTCTCCAACAGGCAGGGGTCAGCAGTTTACTTTTATGTTCGCTGTAGCCCAGTAGTGCTGTGCCTATATTTCTGAATCACTTGCACCACATTTCCTTTGAATACGAATTTCCCCCAACCTACTAATCTGGGCCTAACAACTTGTACAAGGTTCCATATCATACGACAATGCAATCCAAAACAGTCTTTTTGATCGACCGCTCAGATGTAGATTATACCAATAAACCACAGCACGTACAGCAGTGCAGCTCAAGCTAAAAAAATGCTGGTTACTGAAGCTAAGTTGTAAGCACTTTGCACAGTGAAGATCCCGATTTTTCCTTGTTTCGACATGATTACCTTGTTGACCGATCTTCATCTCTGTTTTCAAATGAGGCCACGTCATGTTCAAAAGGAAATGGCCGGGCAGGAGAGTGTCAAAATGTTTCCAAAAATACTCAGAATGTTTTGAATCTATTTGCTTTTTTTCTTCCTTTTACTGTTCACACATTAGGTGTGTGTGCACACGGGAGCAAAAACTCCATGTCTGATAGTATGAAAGAGATAGTGGCAGGTTTATGGCTTCCTTTTTTCTATTTTGTTTCTATTTTCTCCCCTCATTTAATTTTTTGGTGACAATACTGTTGGGTGTTTCATTAGTTCAACTGTAAGTGTGAAATACGTAAAGATCCACATTACAGGAGAAAGAGTCTCCATATTATAAATTTACTACACAACCAAACTTCTTTATTTCTCATACATAATAAGACATGATCCCAAACACAAAACCAAACATAAATCTTAAAACAACAACAAACAGTCGGACATGGATCTTTGGATTGATGGAATATCACCAGCTAGAAATCCACGGATTATTTGAAAAGAAAAACATTGACAAGCTCATTGCAAAGCTCCTTCCACAGCTACCCATCGTGGTTGTCCACGTAGTTTTCAAACGTATTACTGGATGGTGGGGCCAGATATAGTGCCCTGGAAAAGAAAAGGAATCCCCTGTAATATCAGCACTGCTACATTTAATAAGAATCTAGGCATTAATGTACTAATAATGAAGTTTATCAAGGAATAATACAATTCGTAATTTTTATCTGAATGACTCGAACTAGCTTTCTTAGTGAACTAGATAGCTGTGCAATTTAAATGCCCATTTGTTACATGACCCGAACTAAGTTGTTATAAGGATATCATGTTCAACTAGATAGATACACTAGAAACAACAAAGCAAGTACATACTACAAATTAAGTAGCTAATTAAACTTGTCTACTTACAGCTGGTTTGACGTAGAAAGCATGAATATTGAGTTCTTTAATACTTTGACCCGGAGGGGGGTTGGCGAGTGCTCTGTACTTGATGGTCCCACGTGCCATAGCAAACTCTCCAGTCCCACCGATAATGGCCATCTCGCCTTCTTGAGCCCGGTTCATCCCCATTACTTCAAATGACGATCCACGGCGTCTGATATAGTTTTGGAGAGTAACACATCACGTATCATATAAAACCGGACAATCTTCAGTATATGAGATCTTGGTAACTGAGAAAACTAAACTTCTAGTCCAACAGTATACATTACCTGGCGTCCTCGAACACCATGCTGAAGTAGTTGAACCAGCCTGGACCGCCTACATCAGCCTGCACATGCATGCCTTTGGTACGGGCAACAATGGTCGCGGTACCGGGGTTTGAACCATCAATCACAGTCCAGTCGTTAACAGCGGTCGTACCAAACCCAGCCGGTTGGCTCGAGGCGACAATTGCTACCTGGTTGGTGCCCGATCCAGCAGCGATTTGGTGCAAGTATAAGCGCAAGTTTATCTCAGACTCACAAGGAATAACGCAAGAAAGGGATGGACTGGCCATGGATAGAATGAAATACAGGACCAAAATGATGGGCAGGACACGGCTAGGACTGCGCATGGCTAGGATTTTGGCTCCCACGAAGATGGTAGGAGGTGTCTACAATAAATTGACTCTTTGCTTTGTTGTTGGCTGCGTGAGAGATACTCAAGAGTCTAGGGGTGCTATTTATAGTGCTGGAGGACTAGCATGTTGGCTCCGTACCCTTAAGGACCAGCAAATGTGTTTGTCTTTTTTTTTTTCATTTTCTTCGGCCGACCTTTCGATTTGGATAGACTATACTTGTGGGGCGGAACAATATCATGTACATGTATCAGCCCTCAGAAAGAACAAAGGTTATGCGTCATTTTCTATTTCTTGTTTTGCCAAGACAGACTTTGGATGAAATATGCTATCAAATTTGAACTTTTATTGTTTGTAAAATTAAATACACCATGCTTGAAGACAAACTATATAGAGAAATAAGACGAAGATTTTATTTGCTGGTCCAATGCAGTCCTCTTGCGAACCCAGCGCCCCAGCCACAAAAATCTCCAAGCGCCGCTGCCGATCTCCGAGCCCGCACCTCAGATCCATTGGCCACCCTCTCCTCTCCATCCTCTCATTGCCTCCCAACGCTGCCGCGCGGCTGCCATGGACGGGGGCGACAGGGTGGTCCTTCTGGTCTTGAGTTCCTTTTGTCTAGATATGGTGGCGCGGTCTTCCAGCGCCGTTGCTCCGGGGATGCATGCGGCAGAGATCCGCACGGGTGTCCTGGGCATGTGGCTCGTCCGGCGTAGGTAGCACAACAGTGAGGGCTCCTCCACCGTTGATGGCTCAGCCACGTAGGGCGGCAGTTTCAGGCGACTGTGACACCACAACGGCTTTGATCGTGAGGTTTCCCGATGGCAGGGACGTCACCCATGGATGACGGTGGAGGTGGATATGACGGTCCAGCTGGGGATTGGCGTGATTTTGCCAGAGAAAGCTTGGTTCAGCCTTTGCCCGAACCATCCACAACGGCGCCCACAGGCGTCGCTACCTCGTTGGAGGCATTGTGGGGTGATTCGCGTTTGCTGCGTGGCTCGAGGGAAATCCTAGATTCAGACTTTACGGGTTGGATGATGGCGAGGTTCCTGCATCATGACCCTCACGGGGGCATCATCTTTGGGGTACTACATCGGTTGGAGGGACAAGTGATTGGCTTGGATGGCTAGGCGCAGGTCTCTGCATGCTTCTCGTGCGGTGACGAATTTTGGCCGCAAGAAGAAGCAGGGTCTCGGCGCCTGGTACTGTTTAGTGGGTAGCGTAGCTGGCTGGCACTGTCCGGCGTCGTGGTGGCGTCAACTTCATTACTCCTGATGATGGGACTACACAAGACGGCGGATTCAGATTCTACATTGTACTCATGCGGTGCAAACTGAGGGTCTACTAGACCGGTTGGTGATACCGGCTAGACGGCAGGTGGCTTGGTGAGGCCACAGGAATTTTTGGTGTGTGTGGCACCAGCTCAGGTCACACCATCAACCTTCGTAGGCCGGCAATTTTATCTAGGAAGTTGGCTTTGGGTTAATTTATGTATTTATTTTGTAAGGCCTTGTTAAGTATGCAAGATAGATGCCTGGGTGCATCGCTTGATGCAGATGCCGGAGTTACCCTCCTAAAAAAAACTCCATGCCTTGAATACAAACTATATATAGGAATAAGACCAAGATTTTATGTGTCTTTGTCTTCTTCAAATATGACCAGGCCCATCAGTCTTTGAAAGTGACACATTACCAAACCATGAAGTGCTATTTTGGATATCATATAGCTACACAGATTATTCTCAGCAACTTGCAAACCCTTCTCCATTGTATTGTCTGTAAAAATATAGATACAACACATGCCTTGAAGAAAAAATTAAGGCAACCGAATACAAAGAGCATCATGGTGTCCATTATTTTGGTGTACAATAAATCTAACCATTTTTAAGAGAGAACCTAACGACCTATGATTTTGTCAGTATTTGGTAACAGTAGATTCTTCCTGATCATTTTTTCTCTGTGTTTACATTGGTCTATAATGTTCGTCAAGACAAATATATACTTCATTGACCCATGTACTGTGCAGAGATGGACACAGTCATAGCACTGTTCCCCTGTTTCCCTGCTGATATGTGAACTCGAACGGGTGTGTATGTGTGTTCACTAATACTAGCATATGGCCACACCTTTCACTTAATGTTATTTCCCAATCAGCCTTTCTGAAAGGATATATAAGGAATCTTTAATTGTGATGCAGTTTTGTAAGCATGCTGGAGAACAAAAAATCAGCATTCTAAAATCTTAACATAAGTTTCACAGTGTTGGGATAATAAAAAAATTGACACGTGATTGTCTATTTAGGGGAGGATTGAGGTGCAGGGAGGGGGCGGAGGAGATCAATTCATCTATTCAGATTAGATGGAGAATTATAGTTACTAATTAATCTATTTCGAAAAAAATCAGGAGCTCATGCAATCCCAATTTCCACGGTCATGCCCATAGTGGGAGGTGCAGGCATAGTTCTTGACCTTGCTGCCGACAGGGTGTTTGCATGAGCCGGCCGAGAGTACCCCTGAAAATAACACGGACAACCGCATGATGCAAAGCTCTCATGAATATTCTTTATGAAGGGCTTAATTTTCTTTTCCGTTTATGAGGGGACTTAATGATGTATACATGCATGAACATCTAGACGAAATCTTGCGTAAAGGACTTGGATAATTTCAAAATATGCATTTCATTTTGACATTTTTTTTATCAATGTCTCTTAACACCTTTCTTTATTTCCATAGCAGCGCACCGACACCCCTACTAGTAGGTAATAAGTAAAATTCAAATTACTGTTGTTGATCCTAGTTTTATTCTGTGTTGTGGGATGCATTGTGGGATGTTATTTTGGGTGAATGCTACAGAACAACCCATCGAGGGAGGAAGTTATCAGGAGCTTCTGTTTGGCATCGTATGCACGAAACCCTTATCCGTTCTAGTTTTAGTTTTGGCGCTACACTCACTGCTCCATTCACTAGACAGTTGGAACTAATAATAACATGCACGACTGGTGCAAGTTCTCCGCCATCCCTAAGTGTGGATGCCGATCTACAGGCTCCACCCTGGCCAATGATCGACCTTGCATGAGGATAACTTCATTGTTGCCAAGCAATCTAGAATTTTAGTATATGTTCTTCATACTGTGAACATTAGTATATGAAATGGTAGCAACGCAACTCACATGAAGAAATAGTGTCCCCTTCATGTGAATATATGCTAGAGAAAATCTATCAGAAATAACAAAACTGAATTATAAAGTTTTACGCTTCTTGCAAGTCGCGTCAAACAAAAGGAATAAATTGACTAAGCCTCTGGTCTTCACATATATTTTAAAAACAGACTGCTCCTACTCCAACCATTTTTTATGGGATTCCTTATCCGCATCTTTTATTATTGAATTTGTTTTTGGCAGTGTTCAAAGCAAGTAGTACTCGAATTGATATAGAAATTTTCTAAGCGATATGGTTCTGTCGTAAGAACATATAGGTTTGGCGATAAGCTAGAGCATATAATTGTTGGCCTTCGCATGTATGCATAGAGTTGGAACAACTCCTGGACACACTGTATTATTTCAACATTTTAATAGGTCCGAGCTACCATATATTTTCTACTAGATGATCACACCTCTAGCGGTTCAGGTCTCATGGATAATAGATTATACGCTAGCTGTGTATAGATAGAGCTGGTTCTCTATCAGGAGCACATGATATGATATTATGTTGTTTGAGCACATGGGGCCAATAGACCATGTCCTAGGAATTACATGGTCTAATATTTTCTACTTCCTGATGTGAAAAGTCTGTGGCAAAAAAAGTAGCAACGCACAAGGCACAAAGTACATAAAAATGGAAAATTTAGCAAGTGGGTCATCTATTTAGATATACACAATGGATAATCTATAAGATATGCAAAATAAGACTATGCTTCTTCTGAGGCTAGTCAAAGAGAAGTAATGTAATGACTAGGTGTTTTTCAAGAGCTGTCCGGTAGAACCCTGGGCAAGCACATGATGCTAAGCTCTCCCCGAGATTTGAATTCACAGGCATAATTTTCCTTTCTGTTTATTAGGGTACTAAATGGTATATAAATTCAAGAACACATATGTCATCTGCTAGAACAAATTGTTGGGAGGAAGTCTTGAATCATGTTCAAAAATGCTTTTCAATTTGGCGAAAAAGATCTGATCAATGTCTCTTAACACGGTTTTATTATTCCGTAGCATCACACGGGCATCGTACTAGCATGCAAGGAAAATTACAAATGTGATTGTAGCCTAATCATGGTTTTATTTTGTGTTGTGCCTAGTGGTATGTTATTTTGGGTGAATGTGACATAACAAACCATTGCGAGAGGCAGTTATCAGGACCTATGTTTTCCATGTACAGAATCCTTACCCATTAAACTAGAAAGATAGTATGGAAGAGCAAATACGCGACCAGTGAAACTTCTCATCCATCATGAATCACCATCCCTAAGCGTGAATGCAGGTATACAGGCTCCACCCTCTCGGCCAATCCTCTGCCATAGGCTGCTGCCAAGCTAGCAAGATTTCAGTAATTTCAGTATTTTGTACTTCATTGTGTGAATATTATTAGTATAAGAAATGCTAGCAACGGAACTGACATGAAGAAACTGCATTGAAAATTTAGCATTGGCTCCTTTATGTGATTGTATGCCCTACATAAATAATCAGATAATAAAAAAGATGCAAAACTATATACAGCTTCCAAGCCAGTCAAACAAAAGGAATAAAATGACTATGCTTCTAGTCTTCTGATATATTTTGTAAGCAAACTACCCCGTGCATTCTTTTAAGAGGGTCCTTGTCCCCATCTTTATTATTGATAATATATTTGGCATCATCGAGGGTAACTTGTACGCCAGTTAATATAGATTGATTTGGTCGTAAGAGCATATACTTGCTGGCATTCACATGCATGCATGGGGTTGGAATAACACCTAAGCACACTGGCCGTATTGCATAAAATATGTAACAGGTCCGAACCACCATATATTCCATCTTAGATGATCACCCCTTCCAGGATTGAACAGCTGTTCAGGTCTTATGGATAATATAGTTAGGCGATGGTACTGTAGAGAAGTGTAAGCAAAGTGTGCTAAGAGAAGCTAAAGCTAAGCCTGGAATGTGAATAGAGAAGCTAACGAAGGGAAAATTCTTGCAATCTTTAGCTTCCCCTACTGACCCCACGGTGTATGATAAGAAACCAATATTCACAGTTGGTACATGACCCTCTCCACATGGGATTACAACAAATCTCGTGTAGGGGCCAATGGACCAGGCCCTGGGGACCAGACAGTTTAGTATTTTGTACATCATGAAGTGAAAAGTTAAGGCAGAAAAGGTAGCAATGTGTGTTGCATGATGGACATAAAATGAAAATTTTAGCAAGTGGGTCATGTATATGTGAAGATACACTCCGGATAATCTGTAAGATATACAAAATAAGACTATGCTTATTCCAAGGCTTGTCAAATAAAAGGAATAAACTGACTAATTGTATGTACTGCACATATTTCTTTTGACTCGACCTACCGCTTCCATACTATAAATACGGACCAGGTCTGCATCCCATAGTACACAGAAAGCCAGAGTCACACAAATATTAGAGTCTCTTCTGGATAGGTAGTCACCACACCCATCCGCTTGAAGCCTAGTATCTTGAAATGGCCACTCCTCTTCCCCAAACATACCTTACTCAATGTTGCTTGCCGTGTGAAAAGGAGCTAAACTTGGTATTGTACTTGCACCAAGTCGTAGGACCAAACGCCAATCAAAAGACAATCATACCAACAAAACCCGGTGAGAGTTTGTTTGGTATCACTGCTGTTAATAACTGGGCCATAGTAAATGCCCCAGATTTCAAAGCAAAGGTCGTTGGTCATGCACAAGGCATTCATGTCATGGCTGATCAACCAAGTGTTGGCTATTACAATTCTTCAACCTTGCGTTTGTGGAGGGAAGGTAAAACCTTGTGTACTTACATAGAACAATAAATAATTCCATGACTGGTATTCTTATCTAGTGCTTATATTGAAGGCATTATTGTAGTATATTTGAGCACAGAGTTTTTATTTGTTAGATGGCGTAGAATTGTGTAACTTCTTTGAGACTTCTGATTTTTTGTGTGAACTAGCTTCAAGGGAGCGACTCTTCAGGTGATGGGGATTTTTAATCCCGTGGGGGAATGGGCCATTATCGGTGGAACTGGAGAACTTACTATGGCACGTGGTACTATCAAATACAAAATACTCCAGGAGTCTGCTGGAATTGAGAGTATTCGGGAACTAAATATTCGCGCATTCTACACGCCCCCGAGCGCACTAGTTGTAAGTACCAAGAAACACTATAGATATTTACAACATCATATATCAATTGAATATTTTTACACTTCAAACGTGTGTTGGTATGGTGTATATATAACGTTATGTACCAACTATTTATAGCATTACATAATTATCTTTTATAGTGAATTACCTTGATCTAATGAATAGACTTGGCTCAATCCTACTAGTTAGTTTAGATTAACTTAAACTAAAGATCCAGTTAATGGACAATTTTCTACATATATATATTTTCCAAGACTAGAGAAATATCCTTGACCAAATTTCTCTCATTTTTGTACAGGTCAAGGGCGCATGATGGGATCAACTGCTCGATGAAAAGACAGTACTCATGGGACAATAATTATATCTATAAAAATAGTGAGCATATTGATGTCTACCAGTGTTGCAAGTGTGAAGATTCCCCTGTTTTATTTTATATAAAATAATGCATGGATTACAGTGCATGAGCTGATTATCCATGTTTCCGTTGTTCAACCTTTAATGTAATGTTTGATTGAGTGTATTGGATCTTATACTTTATACGCATGATCCACATCTTATATAAGTGAGAAAAGTGTGGCTTAGTTGGCCTCACACTGTGTCCATAACTTGCACATGTGCTTTTGCTCTTCTATGCGGCAAGGGGACCGAGCCATCTGACTGAGTGGTCGTGAGGCTCGACTTAGATGGAGAAATTTAACTGAAAATCATAGCAAGTGGATCATTTATTAAACTATTGTGTTTCATGCAAGGTCAGTCAAACAAGAGGAATTAAATGACTAAGCCCATGGTCTCACATATACGTTGTGATTGAACTACTCTTCTGTTCCTTTAAGGAAGGCCAGGTCATCCTAATAGATCTCGGAGATCCATCCTATTGGTCATTTCTCTCATGTAATAATAACATCACCATTGCCAAGCAAATAGCCATTTAGCATTGTGTCATTCATAGTGTGAACAGTTGTATAAGGTATATGGTAGCAATACAACTCACATAAAAAATTTAATTGAGAATCATACATATCAACAAGCTCATTAATTTGAGTATATGCACTGTTATTATATTTGATGCAACAAAAACATAAGCAAATATTTCTTGTAAGGCCTGTCAAACAAAGGGAATAGAATGTCTACACTTGTGTTCTTATTTATGAATTCGACTACTCCAATGAAAAATTCATGGCATTCCATGTCCTCGTCGATTTAGCCATCCATCTTGTTGACCGCTCCTCTACCAAGCAATTAGTCATTTTAGTATGTTGTGCTTCGTAGTGTGAGTAGTAGTAGAAGAAATAGTAACAACGCAACTACATGAAATTTTTGATCCAAAATCATAGCAAGTGGCTAGTTCATTTGAGTATATGCTCTAAATAATAAATCCGATATAACAAAACAAAACTATATGTCCCGCAAGGCCGTCCAAACAGAAATAATATAATGACTAAGCTTTTTGTTGTTGGGAAACGTAGCATGCAATTTCAAAAAAATTCCTACGCTCACACAAGATATATCTAGGAGATGCATAGCAACGAGAGGGGAAGAATGTGTCCACGTACCCTCGTAGACCGAAAGCGAAAGTGTTAAATTAACGCGGTTGATGTAGTCGAACGTCTTCTGGAGTCAACCGATTAAGTACCAAACGTACGGCACCTCCGATTTCTGCACACGTTCAGCTTGATGACGTCCCTCGATCTCTTGATCCAGTAGAGTGTCGATGGAGTCGATGAGTTCCGTCAGCACGATGGCGTGATGACGGTGTTGGTGATGGGACCCGCGCAGGGCTTCTCCTAAGCACTATGATGATACTACCAGAGGAGTAAACGGTGGAGGGGGCACCGCACACGGCTAAGACAATGTTGTGCCTTTGTGGTGCCCCCTGTCCCCATATATAACGGAGGGGGGAGGAGGCTGACCACCAGGGGGCGCGCCATGAAGGGGTGAGTCCTACTAGGACTCCATTCCTAGTAGGATTCGCCCCCCTTTTTCCTTCTTTACGGAGTAGCAAAGGGGGAAAGGGAGATGGAGTAGGAGAGGGAAAGGGGGCGCGCCGCCTGCACCCCTTGTCCAATTCGGATTGGCAAGGGGGGCGTGCCACCTCCTATGGCCGGCCCTCTATTCTCCACTAAGGCCCATGCAGCCCATTAACTTTCCCGGGGGGGGGGGGTGTTTCGGTAACCTCCCGGTACTCCGAAACTTATCCGAAACTTCCTGAAACCATTCCGGTGTCTAAATGCAACCTTCCAATATATCAATCTTTACCTCTCGACCATTTCGAGACTCCTCGTCATGTCTGTGATCTCATCTGGGACTCCGAACAAACTTCGGTCACCAAAACACATAACTAATATAATACCAATCGTCATCGAACGTTAAGCGTGCGGACCCTACGGGTTCGAGAACTATGTAGACATGACCGAGACACCTCTGCGGTCAATACAATAGCGGAACCTGGATGCTCATATTGGTTCCTACATATTCTACAAAAATCTTTATCGGTCGAACCGCAATGTCAACATAGTTATTCCCTTTGTCATCGGTATGTTACTTGCCCGAGATTCAATAGTCGCTATCTTCATACCTAGTTCAATATCGTTTCCTGCAAGTCTCTTTACTCGTTCCATGGTGCATCATCCCGCAACTAACTCATCATTCACATTGCTTGCAAGGCTTCATATGATGTGCATTACCGAGAGGGCCCAAAGATACCTCTCCGATACTTGGAGTGACAACAGTCCTAATATCGATCTATGCCAACCCAACAAACAACTTCGGAGATACTTGTAGATCATCTTTATAGTCACCCAGTTACGTTGTGATGTTTGATAGCAGACAAGGCATTCCTCTGGTGTCCGGGAGTTGCATAATCTCATAGTCGGAGGAATATATATTTGACACGAAGAAAGCTGTAGCAATAAAACTGAACGATCATTGTGGTAAGCTAACAGATGGGTCTTGTCCATCTCATCATTCTACTAATGATGCGATCCCGTTATCAAATGACAACTCATGTCCATGGCTAGGAAACTTAACCATCTTTTGATCAACGAGCTAGTCTAGTAGAGGCATACTAGGGACACGTTGTTTTGTCTATGTATTCACACATGTATCAAGTTTCCGGTTAATACAATTCTAGCATGAATAATAAACATTAATCATGAATAAGGAAATATAAAATAACAACTTTATTATTGCCTCTAGGGCATATTTCCTTCAGTCTCCCACTTGCACTAGAGTCAATAATCTAGATTACATTGTAATGAATCTAACACCCATGGAGTCTTGGTGCTGATCATGTTTTGCTCGTGGAAGAGGCTTAGTCAACGGGTCTGCAACATTCAGATCCATATGTATTTTGCAAATCTCTATGTCTCCATCCTTGACCAAATCTCGGATGGAGTTGAAGCGTCTCTTGATGTGTTTGGTCTTTTTGTGAAATCTGGATTCCTTCGCCAAGGCAATTGCTCCAGTATTGTCACAAAAGATTTTCATTGGACCCGATGCACTAGGTCTTACACCTAGATCAGATATGAGCTCCTTCATCCAGACTCATCCATTTACTACTTCTGAAGCAGCTATTTACTCCGCTTCACACGTAGATCCCGCCACGACGCTCTGCTTGGAACTACACCAACTGACATCTCCACCATTCAATAAAGATGCGTATCCGGATTGTGACTTAGAGTCATCCGGATCGGTGTCAAAGCTAGCGTCGACGTAACCATTTACAAACAAGCACTTTGTCACCTCCATAAACGAGAAACATATCCCTAGTCCTTTTCAGGTACTTTAGGATGTTCTTGACCACTGTCCAGTGATCCACTCCTGGATTACTTTGGTACCTCCCTGGTAAACTTATAGCAAGGCACACTTCAGGTCTTGTACACATCATAGCATACATGATAGAACTTATGGCTAAAGCATAGGGAATGACTTTCATTTTCTCTTTATCTTCTGTAGTGGTCGGGCATTGAGTCTGACTCAACTTCACACCTTGTAACACAGGCAAGAACCCTTTCTTTGACTGATCCATTTGAACTTCTTTAAAACTTTATCAAGGTATGTGCTTTGTGAAAGTACTATCAAGCATCTTGATCTATCTCTATAGATCTTGATGCCCAATATGTAAGCAGCTTCACCGAGGTCTTCATTGAAAAACTCTTGTTCAAGCATCCTTTTATGCTATCCAGAAATTCTACATCATTTCCAATCAACAACATGTCATCCACATATAATATTAGAAATGCTATAGAGCTCCCACTCACTTTCTTGTAAATACAGGCTTCTCCAAAAGTCTGTATAAAACCATATGCTTTGATCACCTCATCAAAGCATATATTCCAACTCCGAGATGCTTGCACCAGTCCATAAATGGATCGCTGGAGCTTGCACACTTTGTTAGCACCTTTAGGATCGACAAAACCTTCTGGTTGCATCATATACAACTCTTCTTTAAGAAATCCGTTAAGGAATGCAGTTTTGACATCCATTTGCCAGATTTCATAATCATAAAATGCGGCAATTGCTAACATGATTCAGACAGACTTAAGCATCGCTACTGGTGAGAACGTCTCATCATAGTCAACTCCTTGAACTTGTCGAAAATGCTTTGCAACAAGTCGAGCTTTATAGATAGTAAAATTACCATCAGCATCTGTCTTCTTCTTGAAGATCCATTTATTCTCTATGGGTCGCCGATCATCGGGCAGATCCACCAAAGTCCACACTTTGTTCTCATACATGGATCCTATCTCAGATTTCATGGCCTCCAGCCATTTATCGGAATCTGGGCTCATCATTGCTTATTCATAGTTCGTAGGTTCGTCATGGTCAAGTAACATGACTTCCAGAACAAGGTTACTGTACCACTCTGGTGCGGATCGTGATTTGCCAGACCTACGAGGTTCTGTAGCAAGTTGATTTGTAGTTTCATGATCTTTATCATTAACTTCCTCTCTAGATGGTGTAGGCATCACGGGAACAGATTTCTCGGATGAGCTACTTTCCAAATTGAGAGCATGTAAAATTACCTCATCAAGTTCTACTTTCCTCATACTCACTTCTTCGAGAGAAACTCCTTCTCTAGAAAGGTTCCATTCTTAGCAACACAAATCTTGCCTACGGACTTGTGGTAGAAGGTATACCCAATTGTTTCCTTAGGGTATCCTACGAAGACCCATCTCTCCGACTTGGGTTCGAGCTTATCAGGCTGAAGCCGTTTGGCATAAGCATCGCATCGCCAAACTTTAAGAAACGATAGCTTAGGTTTGTTGCCAAACCACATTTCATATGGTGTCGCCTCAATGGATTTTGACGGTGCCCTGTTTAAAGTGAATGCAGATATCTCTAATGCATAACCCTAAAATGATAGTGGTAAATTGGTAGGAGACATCATAGATCGCACCATATCCAATAAAGTGCGGTTATGACGTTCGGACACACCATTACGCTGTGGTGTTCCAGGTGGCGTGAGCTGTAAAACTATTCCACATTATTTTAAATGAAGGACAAACTTGTAACTCAAATATTCTCCTCCACGATCAGATCGTAAAACTTTATTTTCTTGTTATGAATTCTTTGAACTTTTCAAATGTTTCAGACTTGTGTTTCATTAAGTAGATATACCCATATCTGCTCAAATCATCTGCGAAGCTCAGAAAATAACGATACCCGCCACGAGCATCAACACTCATTGGACCGCATACATCGGTGTGTATTATTTTCAATAAGTCATTAGCTCGTTCCATTGTTTCAGAGAACGGAGTTTTAGTCATCTTGCCCATAAGGCACGGTTCGCAAGTATCAATGATTCATAAACAAGTGATTCCAAAAGACCATCTTTATGGAGTTTCTTCATGCGCTTTACACCGATATGACCCAAACAGTAGTGCCACAAATAAGTTGCACTATCGTTATCAACTTTGCATATTTTGGCATCAATATTTGGAATATGTGTATCATCATGATCAAGATTCAACAGAAATAGACCACCCTTCAAGGGTGCATGAACATAAAAGATATTACTCATATAAATAGAACAACCATTATTCTCTGATTTAAATGAATAACCGTCTCGTGCTAAAAAAGATCCAGATATAATGTCCATGCTCAACGCTGGCACCAAATAACAATTATTCAGGTCTAAAACTAATCCCGAAGGTAGATGTAGAGGTAGCGTGCCGACGACGATCACATCAACCTTGGAACCATTTCCGACGCGCATCGTCACCTTGCCCTTAGCTAATCTTTGTTTAATCCGTAGTCCCTGCTTCGAGTTACAAATATGAGCAACCGAACCGGTATCGAATACCCAGGCACTACTATGAGAATTAGTAAGGTACACATCAATAACATGTATATCACATATACCTTTGTTCACCTTGCCATCCTTCTTATCCGCCAAATACTTGGGGCAGTTCCGCTTCCAGAGAACAGTCCCTTTGCAGTAGAAGCACTCAGTTTCAGGCTTGGGTCCAAACTTGGGTTTCTTCCTGGGAGTGACAACTTGCTTGTCAGTCTTTTTGAAGTTCCCCTTCTTTTTACCCTTGCCCTTTTTATTGAAAGTAGTGGTCTTGTTAACCATCAACACTTGATGCTCCTTCTTGATTTCTACCTCCGCGGCCTTT
This sequence comes from Triticum aestivum, assembly GCF_018294505.1. Lineage (NCBI taxonomy): Eukaryota > Viridiplantae > Streptophyta > Magnoliopsida > Poales > Poaceae > Triticum > Triticum aestivum. Next base: position 4,933,732 of record NC_057796.1, on the reverse strand, counting down.
AGCATTGTGAAGAGCTCGGGAATAGTCTTATTCATCCCTTGCATATTGTAGTTCATCACGAAGCCTTTGTAGCTTGGTGGCAGTGATTGAAGAACTCTGTCAATGACACAATCATCTGGAAGATTAACTCCCAGCCGAGTCAAGTGATTATGGTACCCAACATTCTGAGTATGTGCTCACTAACAGAACTATTCTCCTCCATCTTGCAGCTATAGAACTTGTTGGAGACTTCATATCTCTCAACTCGGGCATTTGCTTGAAATATCAACTTCAACTCTTGGAACATCTCATATGCTCCATGATGTTCAAAACATCTTTGAAGTCCCGATTCTAAGCCGTAAAGCATGGCACACTGAACTAACGAGTAGTCATCAGATCGAGCTTGCTAGGCGTTCACAACGTCAGCTTCTGCTCCTGCAGCAGGCCTTGCACTGAGCGGTGCATCAAGGATATAATTCTTCTGTGCAGCAATGAGGATAATCCTCAAGTTACGGACCAAGTCCTGTAGTTGTTTGCCATCATCTTTCAACTTAGCTTTCTCTAGGAACGCATTAAAATTGAAAGGAGCGGTAGCACGGGCCATTGATCTACAACATAGATATGCAAAAACTATCAGGACTAAGTTCACGATAAATTAAGTTCAATTAATCATATTACTTAAGAACTCCCACTTAGATAGACATTTCTCTAGTCATCTAAATGATACGTGATCCAAATCAACTAAACCATGTCCGATCATCACGTGAGATGGAGTAGTCTTCAATGGTGAACATCACTATGTTGATCATATCTACTATATGATTCACGTTCGACTTTTTGGTCTCCAGTGTTCCGAGGCCATATCTGTATATGCTAGGCTCATCATGTGGTGTCTCAGCATGAAGAACTTTGCAACGGTGCATACTCGGGGAGAACACTTATACCTTGAAATTTAGTGAGGGATCATCTTATAATGCTACCGTCGTACTAAGCAAAATAAGATGCATAAAGATAAACATCACATGCAATGAAAATATGTGACATGATATGGCCATCATGATCTTGTGCTTTTGATCTCCATCATCTAAGCAACGTCATGATCTCCATCATCACCAGCTTGACACCATGATCTCCATCGTATCGTCGTGGTCGTCTCGCCAACCATTCCTTCTACGACTATCGCTACCGCTTAGTGATAAAGTAAAGCAATTACATAGCGCATGTATTTCATACAATAAAGCGACAACCATATGGCTCCGGCCAGTTGCCGATAACTTTACAAAACATGATCATCTCATACAACAATCTTTATATCACATCATGTCTTGACGATATCACATCACAACATGCCCTACAAAAACAAGTTAGACGTCCTCTACTTTGTTTGTTGCAAGTTTTACGTGGCTGCTACGGGCTGCTAGCATGAACCGTACAAACCTACGGCACAAAAACCACAACGGTGATTTATCAAGTTTGATGTTTTAACCTTCACAAGGAGCAGTCAAATTCGATTCAACTATAGTTGAAGAAATAGACACCCGTCAGACACCTTTATGCAAAACTAGTTGCATGTTTGTCGGTGGAACCGGTCTCATGAACGCGGTCATGTAAGGTTGGTCCGGGCCGCTTCATCCAACAATACCGACGAATCAAAATAAGACATTGGTGGTAAGCATTATGACGATCACCGCCCACAACTCTGTGTGTTCTACTCGTACATATCATCTACGCATAGACCTTGCTCGGATGCCACTGTTGGGAAACGTAGTACACAATTTCAAAAAAATTCCTACGCTCACGCAAGATCTATCTAGGAGATGCATAGCAACGAGAGGGGAAGAGTGTGTCCACGTACCCTCGTAGACCGAAAGCGGAAGCGTTAACTTAACACGGTTGATTAGTCGAAACATCTTCTCGAGTCAACCGATCAAGTACCGAACGTACGACACCTCTGAGTTCTGCACACGTTCAGCTCGATGACGTCCCTCAATCTCTTGATCTAGTAGAGTGTCGATGGAGTCGATGAGTTCCGTTAGCACGACGGTGTGATGACGTTGTTGGTGATGTGATCCACGTAGGGCTTTGCCTAAGCACTACGATGATACTATCGATCGGAGGAGTAAACTGTGGAGGGGGGCACCACAAATGGCTAAGACAATGTTGTGCCTTTGGGGTGCCCCCCTGCCCCCGTATATAAAGGAGGGGGAGGAGGCCGACCACCAGGGGGCGCGCCATGGAGGGGGAGTCCTACTAGGACTCCACTCCTAGTAGGATTCGCCCCCCCTTTTTTCCTTCTTTCTGGAGTAGCAAAGGGGGAAAGGGAGAGGGAGTAGGAGAGGGAAAGGGGGGTGCCGCGCCCACCCCTTGTCCAATTCGGGATTAGCAAGGGGGGCGCCGCCCCCACCCCTTGTCCAATTTAGATTGGGAAGGGGGGAGCCACCTCCTATGGCCGGCCCTCTCTTCTCCACTAAGGCCCATGCGCCCATTAACTTTCCCGCGGGGGGGGGGGGGGGGGGCTTTTGGTAACTTCCCGGATCTCCGAAACTTCCCAAAACCATTTCCGGTGTCCGAATGTAACCTTCCAATATATCAACTCTTCACCTCTCGACAATTTCGAGACCTTCTCGTCATGTCCGTGGATCTCATCCGGGACTCCTAACAAACTTCGCGTCACCAAAAACACATAACTCATTATAATACCAATCGTCATCGAATAGTAAGCGTGGGACCCTACGGGTTCGAGAACTATTAGACATGACCGAGACACCTCTCCGGTCAATAACCAATAGCGGAACCTGGATGCTCATATTGGTTCCTACATATGTCTACGAAGATCTTATCGTCGAACCGCAATGTCAATATAGTTATTCCCTTTGTCATCGGTATGTTACTTGCCCGAGATTTGATCTCGTTACCGGCAAGTCTCTTTACTCGTTCCGTAGTGCATCATCCCGTAACTAACTCATTAGTCACATTGCTTGCAAGGCTTCATATGATGTGCATTACCGAGAGGCCCAGAGATACTCTCCGATACTCGAGTGACAAATCCTAATCTCGATCTATGCCAACCCAATAAACACCTTCGGAGATACCTGTAGAGCATCTTTATAATCACCCAGTTACGTTATGACGTTTGATAGCACATAAGGCATTCCTCCTGGTGTCCGGGAGTTGCATAATCTCATAGTCGGAGGAATATATATTTGGCACGAAGAAAGCAGTAGCAATAAAACTGAACGATCATTATGCTAAGCTAACAGATGGGTCTTGTCCATCACATCATTCTACTAATTATGTGATCCCATTATCAAATGACAACTTATGTCCATGGCTAGGAAACTTAATCATCTTTTGATCAATGTGCTAGTCTAGTAGAGGCCATACTAGGGACACGTTGTTTGTCTATGTATTCACACATGTATTTATGAATCAAACTAGTCCAACTATTTCTTAAGACATGACATGTCCCCATGAATCTAAGGGTTCTATCATGTTATCAACTCCTCTGCCATGAGAATTATTGCGCTGCTGCCAAGCAATCAACAACTTCGGTATTAAGTGCTTCATAGTGTGACAATAGTAGATGAAATGGTAGCAGTGCAACTCACACGAAAAAACTTAATGGAAGCCCTAGTGGTATGGACTCCAGCTTCTAGTGGTCACGTGGGCCTCCGTCTCCCCTGATATCAAGCGCCTCTTCCATGCGTTCCATAACAGTGACATCGGTCTAGGCAGCATCAACTATGTGCTCATCGTTCTCGACAGGCATCAATGCAAAGCGGCTGCTCTACCACGTCATGATTGCAATCAGTTGGCGCCGGGCGGGAACCAATGCGGGCGAGGTGGAAGGGTTTTGGGTGGATCAGAGTGGTCAGAAGCAGGCGTGGGAGCGGTCCAGACGCCGACAAAGCCCCACGTTTGTCTCTCGTTTGCGGGAGAAAGTGCGTTCGAACGGCCTACAGGACTGCGTTGGATGGAAAAACACTTTCGGACTTTGAGGGTCGGAGTTGGAGATGCCCTAAGCCCAACATAATATTTATTTTTGAGGTATTAAGCCCAATATAAAGTGTCCCAGGATCTATTTACTGAGGCCCCCGAATCATAAGCCCGGCCCACCCAGACTCTGCCGGTGTGCATCTCCTCTGCGCCGCCGATGTCACCGAGGCTGGCCGGCCGGCCCGACCGCCTCATGCTCACCACCACCGCTGCTCGCCGCCCGTCCCTCCCTCCCTCCTTCCGTCCATGCGCGCGGCGCCCTCTGTCGTCAGCAGGACCCAACGTGGCGGCGGCGGGCAACAACGACGGCGACGTAGGCCTCCAAGACCCCATCCCGGCCTCTCTGTTCGAATATGGAGGTACCCACTGTTGGCGCCGCCTCCTCGCAGCGCTGCTCGTCTTCCTCCCTCTCGTTGCATCTCACAACTCTCCTGAGGTTTCTCTCTTCTCTTCCCTCACAAACAGACACATGGTGATGAACTCTACACACATACATATACACCAAGGAAGAACACACAGGCTTTGCCGAGACTCTTCCTTGGCACCCACAAACACTACATTGCTTTCTCAGCCCGCACGGCCTCATTTCCATTCCACTCAAAGTAGTATATATACACAAGGTTTAGGCACTCCTGCCATGCACTTCACGCCACCACTAGAGCCACTACTCCACTGGTTTCTCCATGATCCACATGACTCTGCATGCAGCTAGCTAACTTGACTTTGCTCGGCTGCTACCTCCACCAAGCGAACTCTATGCAGCTAACTAACCACACTGCATGCATGCTGACTAACAATCTATGCATATCAAGATTACTACTAACATTTTCCCTTCTAATCTTGACTTACCGTCGCCGGAATTGTCGCAGCTCCTGTCATCGTCGTCGCCACGACCGCGGACTGGACCTGGCGCGCTGACGCTGATCGCCACCATGCTTCCTCGACAACACACGCCGAGCTCCTTCTCCACCGGCAACATACGCCTAGCGTCCCTCTGCGTCCTGCACGTCCCGCGCGCACCCGATGCGCCGGACGAGCCCAACCGCACCAGTGCGTCCCGCACATCCCGCGCGCACACAAC